>NC_080041.1:74664352-74964352 GCF_012489685.1 Lotus japonicus
CTTTGACTGGTGGTGGCAGCCATTGTTTTTCACACCGGCCCGGATCACTGAACACTGTTAGGTGTGGTAATCAGAACTTGCGCTCTGATACCAAATTGAAGGTATGAAAAAACGTAGAAAGGGGGGGTTTGAATAACGTTTTCAAGATAAAGCTTCCACCTTAAAGATTTTGACAAATCTTTCGAGAACTTAAGTGCTAAAGATAAGAGATAGAAAAGCACACAAGGATTTTATCCTGGTTCACTTGATAAATCACTCAAGCTACTCCAGTCCACCCGTTAAGGTGATTTCTTCCTTCTTAGAATGAAGGCAATCCACTAATCAGGTAAGAGTTACAACTGCACTTGAAACCTACAAGTGACTAACAATTACACTGACTTAGCTCACACTAAGATTCACTCTCTTAGTCTTCTCTAGGATCCGATCAACCTTGATCTCCTAAAGGAACTAAACAAACTGTTTATCAAAGAATTGTTTACAAGAGATTTGCTTCTAAAAAGCTAATAGTAAACTCAATGAATTTCAGATGAAAAGAAAGCTTAGAAGAATTTGAAATTGTCTTGCGCGTATGTGAATGCTTCTAGCCGCTTCTTTCAGTTTTCAGCCTCTTTATATACTCCAAGGATTAGGGTTGAGCGTTGCATGGGAAATGCTACCGTTGGAGGGCAGTTCTGGAAAATCCAGCTTCTGCTATGTCTGAGACTGTTAGGTAGGTCGTCAGGGAGGTACAGTTGCTTTTGTACTTGGATAGCGACTTGACCTTTAAACCTAGGAGACTTCTGATCAGGAGAAAGCTTCATGTTGGAACTTGTGAAGCCGGTTGATCAGAGTCAGAGGGAAAGCCCAGATCCTCTGACCATTGTTTCTTCTGATTCTGAACTCAGAGGGAAGTACATGGTCTTCAGAGTATCTTGCTTCTGGACATCAGAATTTTACTAATCAGCTTCTGGATCTTCAGAGTCTTCTACACCATCAGAATATCTGAGCCTCAGTGTTTCTTGGTTATCAGACTTTCTGATCTTCAGAACTTCTAGTGACTGAGTCCACATCAGAGTTTGTATAACTTCAGAACTTCTGAAGCTTTTCCACTGTTCATACTGAACATGGTGAATGCGAAAGCGTGCTTGGTCGCTCTTTAACACAGTGTTTCTGATTTGTGTGAGATTGAGTTGAGGTCAGAGCCTGTAAATAGCACACTCAGAAAAACACGTTAGAGTACCACAATTGTTCATATCAAAAGGTTAACTTGTAATCATCAAAACATAGAGTTGTACTACTAGATCAAAACTTGATCTTACAATCTCCCCCTTTTTGATGATGACAAAACTAAGATTTTTGATGAACAATTCTTAAACATTAAACTGAATTCACTCAGAGTTTAGAGATATAGAATAAGACTTATCCTGATGTGAATAGTTTATCTTGCTCATTCTGAATTCAAGTCACTGCTTGATTCTGAGCTTAGCTCCCCCTGAATCTAATACTTGATGAAAACATTAGTAAAGTCTAGATTCTGAGCTAAATGATATAGGAGTTCAGAGTGAAAAACTTATGACATAGATGAAAATAGAGTAATCAGAGCGCATAAGTAATCAGAGTCACGGACAAGGTATCAGAGTCTTGGGTATCAGAGTCAAATTAGAATCACTTCAGAAGAAGTGAAATGTATTCCTTGTATTTGCCCAGTGACACATCTATGGTCATAAAGGTGGAACTCTTAAATTCTCCAAAAGAAAAATAAATCACACTAACACATCTTACACATCAAAAACTGGGTTTACTCCTCCTTTTTGTCATAAGCAAAAAGCTTGGGGTGTGAAAAACTTAGCTTGAAGTACAAGGTACTCCCCCTTAGAGAAGGTCTAAGTTTAAAGAAAATGAAAACGATGCAAGAATCAGAGTTAGGCGAAATAAATAGAAGAGTTAATGCAAGATAAGAACGTTTACCACCGGCCAAGGGAGTAAAGAGGAGGGTCAGTTACCAAGAACTTAACCTCGAGAAACTGTAGGAGCATTAACTTTCAGAGAGAAAGTGAAGCCTATATAAAGCGTTGGAGAGAGAGGTAAGCTTCACAACTCGAGCAATTTTCAGTAAAAAAAATGGCATCATACATCGTAGCACTAGAAGAGCTGAGAAGGAAGGCCTTTGAGGAGGACTTGTTCCTGAACATTAGGCATCCAGAGGGTACAAAGACCATCTCAGAGCTAACACGGACACTGCTGGAGGAGGACCTGCGTCCAGAGTTGAAGAGAGACTTGAGGGAATTTCTTGCCTTCGTGGAGGAGGTGCAAGAACTCAGCCAGCTTGAACTCAAGCTGCTGGAAGAAAAAGAGATTTTTGAAAAGAAGCTCAAGACTGCAGAAGAGATTCTGGAGAGGGATGAGCTAAAAGACAGGCTCAACAACATCCAGTATGCACTGGAGCGTCTGGAGAAGGAGAGGTCAGAGCAGCGCCAGGAGTGCAGAAGAATGAGGAGGGATCCTCCATTCTAGGATTTTAGGAAAAAGAAAGATAATGTATGATGTAAAAGCGTTTATGATGAATAATAATAAAAAATAATTTGCAAACATAATGTCAGATATATATATATATATATATATATATATATATATGCATAGATAATCACAAACGAACAAAGTAAAGATTAATAAGAAAGAGCTAGAGGTTAACGAAATAAAACATAGATAAAGGAAAAGAAATCAAAGCGAAGAGATCCTAAAGCTAGGGTTTATCAGATCGACGCAGAAGTTCCATCATCATTTGCTTCATTTCAATCAGCAGAGACTCATGAGTGTCAAGACGTTGTTCCACAATGTCGAGTCTGGACGAGTTTGGCTGGGTAGAACTAGAAGGAACATTCTGAGCAGCATGAGGAGCTGGAGTGGAAGCAGAAGCAGCAAGAGTAAAAACTACGGGTGCAAGTGCTTGGCATCTAAGAGCTTCAGCCTCAGCTTCAAGTCAATCTTCTTCTTTACTAGGCCCATTTTCTTTAGAGAATTCGCAGTGAAGACATCACTGACAATGGTGGTCAGATCCTCTGTGCATCCAGCATTTACTAGATCTTGAATGAGGCCACTCTCAATGAAGAGATCAGACAACAGTCTCCCAAAGGGAATATACTTGATTGCTGACTTGATGGAGGCAGTGGTACGAGACTTCCGGATACACTCCTTCAAGTAGGAGAACAGGAAGTAGGGAAGGCAGATCTTCTTCTTGTCTTGGATGAAGAACAACATCGCCTTCTGGTTGAAGTTGATGTAGTCTGGGGAACTGCCCTTTGGTCTCTGGTTTATGCAGTGGAGCAAAATCTTGTGCCAGATCCTGAGCTTGGGATGAAGGTCCATCACTTTGTAATTAGTCTTGCCCGGTTTGTAATTGGTGTACAAGGCCTTGTTGGTCTCATCCTTCGTCTTGGGTTTCAGCTTCGATTCAGTGAATTGGAAACGATACCCAAGAGCAGTTTCTGCACCCAGCAGGTTCACGAAAGCCTTCTCTGTAATGATGATCTTTCTTCCAAGAATGTGAGATACCACCTGAGTATCATCGCAGTCGGCGTGCTTCCAGAATTCCTTGATCAGTTTGTCATACACCGGTCCTCGAAGCCTGTTGAAGTAATTTCCCCAACCTTGAACTTGGACTTCAGGACGAAGATCATACCCATTTGTAGCAAGGTTGTCAAGGTCGAATCTCCATTCTGCCAGTACTTGAAGTTCCTCAGGAGCATATACGCAGTGAACGGCACAGCCCCGTTCTGCAATCGAAATAATCTGCTCTTGAGCTTGACCTTGATCTTGAGTCGGATTCTCAGGACCCCTTTGACCTGTTGCTAGACCAACTACCATATGAGGGAACTGGGTTGCATTTGCAGTAGCTCTTCTGGTTTGACTCACCATTTTTGGAGCGGTTGAAGGTTTAGGTAGAAGATGAAGGTTGAAAGATGAAGAGAGATCGAGAGAGAAATCGAGGATAAGCGGTTTTGAAATAGCAAGAGAGAGAGAGTAAAAACCGAAAGTGAAGGAGATCGTGTGTGTATAGTGGGTTTTGACAAATAACCGTTGTTGATTCAAAAAGCGATTTCAAATCAACGGTTGAAAATTAAAGATAGATAGTAACAGTAAATACACATATCACACACAGGAGAGAAGCACATCTACACGCAACATGACAGACTGTCACACGGGCACAAGGAACTATGCATCAGAAATACTGACACACGTGTTGTTGTCTCAGCTTCAGAGTCAGTACCAATGGGTACACACACTCTGATTGAGTTACCTTCTGGACTAGACATCTTCTGATCAAGAAGTATCATAGTCAGAGGTTCTGATCCATCTTTACTCTGGACAAAAGTCCATGTTCAGATTTTTCAGAATAAAATTAAATCTATCCTCTGCTAAGGGCTTTGTAAAGATATCTGCCCATTGATGGTCAGTATCAACAAACTTCAGAAGAAGTACGCCCTTCTGTACATAATCTCTAATAAAGTGATACTTTACCTCAATGTGCTTTGCCCTTGAATGCAAGATAGGATTCTTACTCAATGAAATTGCAGCAGTGTTATCACAATAGATTGGGATATTGCTCTCAAGGATCTGATAATCCTCCAGCTGATGTTTCATCCAGAGCATCTGAGTGCTGCATATTGCTGCTGAGATATATTCTGCCTCTGCAGTTGATATTGCAATGGTTGATTGCCTCTTGCTTGCCCATGAGACTAGATTGCTTCCCAGAAATTGACAATTTCCAGAAGTACTTTTTCTCTCTGTTCTATCTCCAGCATAATCAGCATCACAATAACCTGAAAGCTTATACTCTGATGTTTTCTTATACATCAAGCCAAGGTTAGTGGTGCCTTTCAGATACCTTAGGATCCTCTTAACAGCAGTTAAGTGGGTTTCCCTTGGATCTGATTGGAAACGAGCACATAAATGAACACTAAATAGTATGTCTGGTCTAGATGCAGTTAAGTATAGAAGTGAACCTATCATGCCACGATAGAGCTTCTGACATACTGTACCACTTTTATCTTCTTTCTCCAGAATGCATGTAGGATGCATTGGAGTCTTGGCCACTGTAGATTCCAGCATATTGAACTTCTTCAGAAGTTCTTTAGTGTACTTGCTCTGATGGATATATGTTCCTTCTGGTTTTTATCAACTTGTATTCCCAGAAAGTACTTTAATTCTCCCATCATACTCATCTCAAATTCAGCCTGCATCATCTCAGAAAATTCTTTGCATAGAGATTGATTAGCAGAACCAAATATAATATCATCAACATAAATTTGCACAATTAAGATATCATCTTTATAAGTCTTGCAAAAAAGAGTTGTATCTACTTTACCCCTTACAAACTCATTCTCCAGAAGGAATGAGCTGAGTCTCTCATACCATGCTCTGGGAGCTTGCTTCAGACCATAGAGTGACTTCTTCAATTTGAACACATGGTCTGGCTTCTTCTCATCTTCAAAACCTGGGGGTTGATGAACATAGACTTCCTCTGAAATATAACCATTTAAGAAGGCACTCTTCACGTCCATCTGATGTAGAACTATGTTGTGATTCACTGAAAAAGAGATCAACAGTCTGATTGCCTCCAGTCTTGCTACTGGAGCAAATGTTTCAGTGTAGTCTATTCCTTCCTGCTGGCTGTAGCCTTGAGCAACTAGCCTTGCCTTGTTTCTGACTACATCTCCTTTCTCATTCAGCTTGTTTCTGAATACCCATTTTGTTCCAATTACATGGACACTCTCAGGCTTCTTCACTAGGCTCCAAACATCGTTCTTGGAGAATTGATTCAATTCTTCTTCCATAGCCAGAATCCAATCCTTGTCCTGAAGAGCTTCATCTATGGACTTGGGTTCAATTAAGGACACCAATCCTTTCAGACTGAGCAAGGTCTCTTCAGAGGGTCTGAAGGCTGATCTGGTTCTGACTGGTTCGTCTTTGTTGCCCAGAATCAATTCCTTAGGGTGAGCTGCAGTGATTCTGCTCTTCTTCAGAGTTTGTGAGTTAGAGGGACCAGCTTCTTCCTCTGGTTCATCTTCCTCTGGCTCAGCTTCCTCTGGAGCTTTGCCTTTGTCAGAAACATTAATGCTTAAATCTGCAAACTTCTCAACTAGCTTTGACTGGTCAGAGTCAAGCTTATCGTCAAATCTAACATGAATAGATTCTTCAATAGTCTTAGCATCAGTATTATAAAATCTAAAACCTTTAGATCTCTCAAAATAACCAAGTAATAGACACTTAGAAGACTTAGCATCAAATTTATGCAATCTATCCTTAGTATTGAGAACATAACAAACACAGCCAAAATGATGAAAATAAGAAATGTTGGGTTTTATGTTCTTCCACAATTCATAGGGAGTCTTATTCAGAATTGGTCTCACAGAGATTCTGTTCTGAATGTAACATACTGTATTTACTACCTCTGCCCAAAAGTGCTTAGCCATGCCAGTTTCTTGGAGCATGGTTCTAGCCATCTCCTGAAGAGTTCTGTTCTTCCTCTCAACAACACCATTTTGTTGAGGAGTTCTGGGACAAGAGAAATCATGTGCAATTCCATAGGAATCAAACAGACTCTCAAACTTGTCATTCTCAAACTCTCCATCATGGTCACTTCTGACACGCACAATCCTACAAGCCTTCTCGTTTTGCACTTGGGCAATGAAGGTAGAGAACACAGCATGAGACTCATCGTTGCGGGTTAGAAACTTTACCCATGTCCAGCGGCTATAGTCATCAACGATAACCATCCCATATCTCTTGCCACCTATAGACTCAGTTTTCACTAGTCCAAAAAGGTCGATATGCAGAAGTTCCAACGGCCTTGAGGTTGAGACAACATTCTTTGCCTTGAAAGGGACTTTTGTGAATTTGCCTTTCTGATATGCTTCACAAAGAGCGTCTGAAGCGAACTTCAGATTGGGTAAGCCCCTGACAAGGTTTAGCTTGCTCAGCTGAGAAATCTTTCTCATACTGGCATGCCCTAACCGTCTATGCCATACCCACTGCTCTTCATTAACAGACAGAAGGCACTTCACATTCTGAGCCTCCAACTCAGATAATCTGATCTTATAAATGTTGTTCTTCCTCTTGCTGTTAAACAGAACAGAGCCATTGATTTGACTTACAGCCCGGCAGGACTTTTGATTGAATATAACATCATAACCCTTGTCAGCTAATTGGCTTATAGACAATAAGTTATGTGTTAAGCCGTCTACCAATAACACATTATCAATGCATGGACTATTATCTACACAAATAGTACCAGTACCAACAATTTTACCCTTTTCATTTCCTCCAAAGCCAACTTCGCCTCCAGGCTTAAGTTTCAGCTCTTGGAACATACGCCTTTCTCCCGTCATGTGACGCGAGCATTCACTATCCAGATACCATGATTGGTGTTTCAGTGGAGCTATCAAGGATATCTGCAACATAGATAATCTTGTCCTTAGGTACCCACTTTCTGGGTCCTCTCTTGTTAGTTACCCCAAAGGTTCTGATCACCTTGGGTGTCTCAACATGATATTTTAAAGGAATATTTGCATGATATTTAGTCATAGAGAAGGATCCCTTTTTAAGAGGGTTTTTACCAACTTTAGCAGGTAAAGGATCAGGCAATATGGTACCAGAGGGAACAAAACATTCATACAAGGATTTAGCTTTAGACACAAAGGGCTCATTTCTAATTGGTTTAGAATAGCCAATGCCATGCATTCCATTTCTGCTTACGCCATAGATCATTGAAGCCATTAAGCTTCTATCCACGCTTTTAGCTAGGAATCTTTGAAAAGACTTTTCATACTTAGACTCATTTCTACAATCAGAGGCATCACAAGCAACAATTTCTTCTAACTTAGCAATCTGGTTCTTAAGCACAGAGTTAGAATTGATCAAAGCATGATTATCATTTTTCAAATCAGAAATAATCTTCTCATGTTCAGAAGGAGTCTTGGAAACAGCAGATAAGTCCTTTTTCAGCTTCTTATGCTTAGACAATAAGGAGTTATACTTATCCATGATATCAGACAATGCATGTTTCAGTTCAGAGGTAGAGAAAGAAGCGAATACCTCATTTTCATCGTCTGAGTCAGGATCTCCGTCTGATTCTGAGTCAGAGTCAACAGCTCCCTTTGACTCTGCTTCCTTGTCTTTGACAATAGCCATGAGTCCTTGGACTTCACCATCAGAGTCATCATCCTCTGACTCTGATTCATCAAATGTCACCATCAGACTCTTCTTTGTCTTGAAGTGCTTCTTTGGCTTCTTGTCTTTCTTCAACTTTGGACAGTCACTTTTGTAGTGCCCTGATTCTTTGCACTCAAAGCATGTGACTTCCTTAAGTGAGGACTTCTTCTGACCTGAGGATTCAGACTTTCCTTTTGCCTTTGCAGAGCCTTTGTATTTGTTTTGCATGTGCTTCCAGATGCGATTGAGTCTCTTGGAGATCAGAGTCAGCTCATCTTCATCAGAATCTTCTGATGCTTCTTCAGATTCCTCTTCTTCGGCTTGAAGAGCTTTTGACTTCTCAGCCTTAGCCTTTTCAGATTTAGATTTCAAGGCTATGAACTTTTTCCTCAGATCTTGCATCTCTGAGCGCTTCAGCTCATGGCATTTCAAAATGCTGATGAGTTCTTCTAAACTCATATTCTCAACATCTCTCGTGAGCTCTATTGAAGTCACTAAAGGCATCCAACTTTCAGGAAGACACCTGATGACCCTTATGACATGATCTTTTGTTGTGTAGCTCTTGTTGAGAGGTCGTATGCCAGCTACAAGCAACTGAAATCTGGAGAACATTTCTTCAATGGACTCATTTGGCTCCATGATGAAGGATTCATACTTTTGGATCAAAGACAATGCCTTTGATTCTTTGACTTTCTTGTTTCCTTCATGAGACATCTTCAGAGATTCGAAAATGCCTTTCGCAAACTCACGATCTGTAATCTTCTGGTACTCTTCATAGGAAATAGCACTTAGAAGAATTGCTCTTGCTTTGTGATGTTGTGAGTACAGCTTCTTTTGATCTGCAGTCATTTCTGACCTTGGGATCTTCTTGCCATCTGCATCAACTAGACGCTCGTAGCCATCCACAATAATATCCCAGAGATCTGCATCGAAACCCAGAAAGAAACTTTCCAGTCTATCTTTCCAATATTCGAACCTTTGACCGTCGAACATAGGAGGCTTTGCATTGTAACCATCTCTTTGAGTTTCACTGGTGGTGGCAGCCATTGTTTTTCACACCGGCCCGGATCACTGAACACTGTTAGGTGTGGTAATCAGAACTTGTGCTCTGATACCAATTGAAGGTATGAAAAACGGTAGAAAGGGGGGGTTTGAATAACGTTTTCAAGATAAAGCTTCCACCTTAAAGATTTTGACAAATCTTTCGAGAACTTAAGTGCTAAAGATAAGAGATAGAAAAGCACACAAGGATTTTATCCTGGTTCACTTGATAAATCACTCAAGCTACTCCAGTCCACCCGTTAAGGTGATTTCTTCCTTCTTAGAATGAAGGCAATCCACTAATCAGGTAAGAGTTACAACTGCACTTGAAACCTACAAGTGACTAACAATTACACTGACTTAGCTCACACTAAGATTCACTCTCTTAGTCTTCTCTAGGATCCGATCAACCTTGATCTCCTAAAGGAACTAAACAAACTGTTTATCAAAGAATTGTTTACAAGAGATTTGCTTCTAAAAAGCTAATAGTAAACTCAATGAATTTCAGATGAAAGAAAGCTTAGAAGAATTTGAAATTGTCTTGCGCGTATGTGAATGCTTCTAGCCGCTTCTTTCAGTCTTCAGCCTCTTTATATACTCCAAGGATTAGGGTTGAGCGTTGCATGGGAAATGCTACCGTTGGAGGGCAGTTCTGGAAAATCCAGCTTCTGCTATGTCTGAGACTGTTAGGTAGGTCGTCAGGGAGGTACAGTTGCTTTTGTACTTGGATAGCGACTTGACCTTTAAACCTAGGAGACTTCTGATCAGGAGAAAGCTTCATGTTGGAACTTGTGAAGCCGGTTGATCAGAGTCAGAGGGAAAGCCCAGATCCTCTGACCATTGTTTCTTCTGATTTTGAACTCAGAGGGAAGTACATGGTCTTCAGAGTATCTTGCTTCTGGACATCAGAATTTTACTAATCAGCTTCTGGATCTTCAGAGTCTTCTACACCATCAGAATATCTGAGCCTTCAGTGTTTCTTGGTTATCAGACTTTCTGGATCTTCAGAACTTCTAGTGACTGAGTCCACATCAGAGTTTGTATAACTTCAGAACTTCTGAAGCTTTTCCACTGTTCATACTGAACATGGTGAATGCGAAAGCGTTGCTTGGGTCGCTCTTTAACACAGTGCTTCTGATTTGTGTGAGATTGAGTTGAGGTCAGAGCCTGTAAATAGCACACTCAGAAAAACACGTTAGAGTACCACAATTGTTCATATCAAAAGGTTAACTTGTAATCATCAAAACATAGAGTTGTACTACTAGATCAAAACTTGATCTTACAGATGTAGATAACGGATTCTATATGGTAAAGTTCGACATGCCAGAGGATAGAAACAAGGTGATTGGGGGTGGCCCGTGGATGATCTTCGATCACTATTTGGTTGTTTCCACTTGGAGTCCGGACTTTATTTCGCCGGAGGCACGGGTGACCAAAACGCTAGCATGGATTCGCATCCCAGGACTCAATGTGGCGTTTTATGATGAGAGCTTCCTAATGTCAGTGGCAAAGGTGATTGGTACACCAATCCGGGTAGACATGAACACGCTAAAAGGAGAGAGGGGACGTTTCGCACGCATATGTGTGGAACTAGACCTCACAGTGCCGGTGGTGGGGAAGGTTGGAATTGAAGAGTATTGGTACAAAGTAGAGTATGAGGGGCAGCACATTATCTGCCCCAAATGTGGTTGCTATGGACACCGTGGTCGAGAATGCACCTCAACGGCTATAGCGGTGGAAAAAATGACGATCCCAGTAAAAGCAATAGAAGACACCACAGCTGACCAATCGAAGGGGACGGAGGAAAGCCACCAACCTAAAACGGCAGAAACCCCAGTACCGGCGGAGGTGACGACAGAGCAAACTGACGTGGATATGGGCCCCAAGAATGATAATGAGGCAATTAAGGAGCAGCCGGCAACACAGGCGAAACGGGTGGAGGTGATTGATGTTGAGTTATTTGGAGAATGGCTGGCAGTTACAAGAAAGAAGAAAAATTCCAACGTCAAGGGCTCCAAAATGGCGAATCAGCGTGGGGGTTATGAATCAAATAATCATGGGGCACGAAATCAGGAGCAAATAATTAAAAGAGAGAATTTCCAGGGGAAACGGGCCCCCAATCAAACGGCCCAGAAGATTAAGAAGCCGCAAGTGGAAACCGCTGCAGCTAAAGGTGACAAATCTTCCAAGGACTTAATGATGAGAAGACCAAGTCAACCAGCCAATGATTACGTCAATCATGGAGGGAGACTAAAGCAGCCTTTAATGGTATTCAAGGCTGGAATGAATGGTACGTTTCCAATGTCTTTCCATGTGGGTAGTGGGTCCAATCCTAATGGAATAAATGAAACAGGTAATAAGAAAAAGAGAATCAGAGGAGAAAATGGGGACAACGGCACAATCAGCTTTGATGCAGCAAGGGGACCCACTCCTATCATAAATAATGATGCTGCGCTGATTACCAATAATGAGGAGATGACGGTTTCCAATAACCAAGCGGAGTTTGACCAAGGGAAGGAAGTAGAGATGACCGGAGGCACAACGTAGAATCCTGCTCTCGACGGGCCCCCTAATATTAATAGGTTTAATGATTGGTTTTGAACAATTTAAAATCATTTCATGGAACATTCGAGGGGCTAGAAGTGGAAACAGTAAAGTTTTCATGAAGGAACTTGTGAGGTGCCATAAGCCGGATTTAATCCTGCTCATGGAAACTAAGTGTCAATTCAGAAGTGTGCATGCTTTTTGGAATTCTTTGGGCTATGGTCCTGGTTTCATTTCAGAAGCAGTTGGATTCAGCGGTGGTATATGGGTACTCACTAGTATTAACTCGGGAGTATCCTTTCGCCTCCTAGATATGCATAACCAGGTCATTTCCTTTGAAGTATGGAGGGCTAATTTATCCTGGGTTTGCAGTGCAGTTTATGCCTCTCCTAACCCCAGTAGAAGAGATCTCCTGTGGTCTCACTTGAACAACTTGAGGAACTCCATTACTGCTCCTTGGCTCCTAGTGGGAGACTTCAACGAAATCCTCCTCCCCTCGGAGGTGCGTGGGGGCAATTTCCTCCAAAATAGAGCAGCACGGTTTGCGGAGGTGTTAACAAACTGTAACCTTTCCGACTTGGGAGCAGTTGGTGGCACTTTTACCTAGCATAGAAAAATTAATAACAGAATTGTGCTATCCAAAAGATTGGATAGAGCATTAGGAGATGTGGATTGGAACATTGCTTTTCCTGACGCTTTTGTGGAAATTTTATGCAGGTACCAATCAGATCATGTCCCCCTCCTCATTCACTGTGGACCTATGATGCAAGGTGCAAATGATAGACCCTTCAGATTCTTGGCGGCTTGGGCGGAGCACCCTGAGTATGAAACTGTGGTGAAGAATGCTTGGAGGAGTAGTGATGAGGACATCCAAGTCAAGCTGAACCGCCTTAGCAATGATTCCCAAACGTTTAATAAAGATGTTTTTGGAAATATCTTCAGGAGGAAGCGTAGAGTGGAGGCGAGACTAAAAGGGATCCAAAGAGCTTTAGACCAGCAGGTCTCCTCAGATTTGGTACGCTTGGAAGCTGAACTTCAGAAGGAACTGAGGGACGTGTTAAAACATGAAGAACTCCTTTGGTACCAAAAAGCGCAGGGTAATAGGATTCGCTTTGGAGATCGCAATACGTCCTACTTCCATGCTCATACAGTGATCCGCAGGAGAAGAAATAACATTCACAGGCTCAAGCTCAATGATGGCTCTTGGTGTACAGATCAGCAAACCCTAGCAAATGAGATCAGAAACTACTTCTCCACTCTCTTCAGCGCCATTCCCCTGGACACCGGTGCTGGCCTTTTGCATTCAGTGGTGCCTCGTCTCTCCCCAGCTGCTAGGGAGTCGTTAGTTCTTCCCGTTGACAAGGATGAGGTATACAAAGCTTTAATGTCCATGCGTTCTTTCTCTGCTCCAGGGCCTGATGGTTTTCAACCAATCTTCTATAAACGGTTCTGGAACACAGTTGGTGATGCTCTGTGGAACCTGGTAAAAGTGGCAATTGAGGAAGGTAGAGTTGATGAGAATCTCATGAAAATCCTGGTGGTTCTCATTCCCAAAGTGGACTTCCCCTCATCTGTGAAAGAATTCCGCCCCATAAGTCTCTGCAATGTTACTTATAAACTTATTACCAAAGTGCTTGTCAATAGAATGAGACCCTTCTTGAATGGGATAGTGAGCCCTATGCAAAACAGCTTCTTACCTGGGAGAGGTACGATGGATAATGCTTTCCTCGCCCAAGAGATAGTTCATATGATAGAGAAATCTATGGCTAAAGAGGGTAGCCTTGCTTTCAAGATAGATCTTGAGAAAGCCTATGACAGTGTCGATTGGAACTTCTTGAAGGAAACTCTCCTTCTCTATGGCTTCCCATTGATGACAGTGAATCTTATCATGCGTTGTGTCTCTTCCTCTAACCTGACCCTTCTTTGGAATGGAGCCCGCCTCCCGGAATTCAAAATAGGAAGAGGCCTTAGACAAGGCGACCCTCTCTCCCCGTATCTTTTTGTTCTTTGTATGGAACGCCTATCAGTTACTATTCAGAATCAAGTGGATATAGGGAGTTGGAAGCCTTTGCGTATATCTCAGAATGGCCCCCCTATCTCCCATCTTTTTTTCGCAGATGACGTGCTCCTGTTCTGCAAAGCCACTCCATCCCAGGTAAATCTTCTTGCAGATATAATGCAATCTTTCTGTGCCAACTCTGGTTTGAAAATAAATGTCCAGAAATCAAAAGCCATAGCCTCCAAAGGTGTCCGGCGTGAGGTGAAAGAGGAAATAGCTTCCATTGCTCCAATCCCATTCGTGAATGATCTTGGTCGGTACCTGGGGTTTCCTTTGCAAGGGGGGAGATCAAGGAATGGCAGGTTCAATTTCTTATTAGAAAACATTCAGAAAAAATTGGCGTCTTGGAAGACAAATATGTTGAACATGGCTGGTCGGGTTTGTTTGGTGAAGTCTGTGATTTCAGCTATCCCCACATACTGCATGCAAGCATTTTGGCTTCCTAGAGGGCTCTTAAATCAGATCAACAAGACCATGAGATCGTTCATTTGGTCGAAGGGCTCAGGTAGACCAGGTTGGCATTTGATTGGTTGGAACAAACTGGTTGATCACAAGGAGAGAGGCGGTTTGGGTGTTCGGGACATGGCAATAGCAAACACAGCGTTGTTAGGTAAAGCTGTGTGGAGTATCATGCATCACCCTCACAAACTCTGGGTCCAGGCTCTTGCTAACAAATATTTGACAGCATCCTCAATTTTACATGCCCCTCACCGTACCTCCGACTCACCTGTTTGGAGAGGTATTCTTAGGGCAAGAGACAAAATTCAGAATGGCTTTCGGTTTCGTCTTGGGAGCGGCGACACATCCGTTTGGTATGCGGATTGGAGCGGGTTAGGTGCCCTAGCCCACCAGCTTCCTTTCGTTAATATTGCAGACACCAGGTTGAGTCTTCGAGACCTGATTCAAGGCAACCAGTGGAATTTTCAACGGGCCTATACGGAGATGCCTCCCATCTTCAGAGATAAATTGAACCTGATTGCTCTAGTGCTTCGAGGGGGGAGATCTGACCTTTGGATTTGGGATGGAAATCCGACAGGGTGCTACACCACTAGGGGCGCATATGCCTGGCTCCATGCCCAGGATCATCCGCAGGCCCCAACAGGGATGTGGAACTGGATTTGGAAGCTTGCAGTCCCTGAGAAATTGCGTTTTTTTATCTGGATTATCTGTCATGAATCTTTGCAGGTTAATACGTATCGTTTCAGATGCAATTTGAGCCAAGACTCGCGGTGCACCCGATGCTCAGGAGGGGAAGAAACGATCCTTCATTGCATGAGGGATTGCCCTCATTCGAGGGAAATCTGGCTTCGTTTGGGAATCCTGTCCAGAGATGATTTTCTGCAGCAAGATCCCAGAAGATGGGTCACTAAACTAGCTCGAAGCAGCATCGGAGTTCAATTTGTGGTGGTGTTGTGGGGCATTTGGAGATGGAGAAACAACATGTTGTTTGAACCTTCTCCTTGGACACTGCAGGAGGCTTGGCGTCGCATCTGCCATGACTATGATGAAATTATCCATTTCCAGGATCCCCTCAATGTTGAGAACGGGAACCAACGTATGAGTGATAGTTGGAAGCCTCCGCCAACGGGAACGGTGAAACTGAACGTTGATGGAAGCTTTGGTGGAGAACCTCATCGCATGGGTGGCGGTGGTGTGTTCCGTGACAGCAAGGGAACATGGATGGGTGGCTTCATCTCCTTTGAAACCGGCGGTAACCCGCTCCTGGCGGAAGCTACGGCGCTCCGTGATGGATTGGAGTGTGGGTGGCAGCGTGGCTTCAGGAACCTCATATGCGAGGTTGATTGTCAAGAGTTGATCTCATCCCTTGGCGATCAAGAGAGGACCCGGTTCATGCCAGTGCTTCAGGACATCAACAATTGGCTTCTTAGAGACTGGATTGTGGTGCTGCAACCTGTTAACAGGATTGCCAACAGGGTGGCAGACCGTCTGGCTCGTTTGGGTGCGCAAAGTTTGCAACCTGGTGTCCATGTATGGGACAATCCTCAGCTGGAGATTATGACTCTTATGCTGAGTGATTATGCTTTTATTCCTTAGCCCTTTTGTAGTTTTTCCAATGCAGCAAAAAAAAAAAAAAAAAAAAACTCATTGTTATCCGTATTTCATTGAGAGGTTATTTATTTTGGATTTCAAAAAATTTATCACTACATATCAAATAATTGATTTCTGTTTTTGGTTTTTTTTTTTACATTGTTATTTTAAATAATTACTCAGTTTTTATATTTTCTTCATTTCCTATACTCTATGCTGAATACCCATCTTATACTCTTCATTATATATCTATTTTTCGAGTTGGAGTTATTTCTTTTGGTAATTTACTGAATTCTTTGGGAAAGTGTGATAATTTATGGTTATGATTATAAATGATGATATCTATTCCTATTGTATAAATGTTTTTTCTTCCCCAAAATATCTATCTCTTTCCATGATTTTATACTAGGTTGTTATAGTAAATATATTTAAATGAAAGAGACTGCAAATTAGATTGTTATTGAAAATATCTATCTCTGCCCCATTTGTGCTATTTTATACTTGGTTCTTTTATACTAGGAAAGCGGATTATATTGCCTCCTTCCTTTACAGAAGGTCGTCGTTACATGTTTAATAATTGTCAGGATGCCATGTCAATTTGCAAAAAGTTTGGGTACCCTGATCTTTTTATTACAGCAACATGTAATTCACAATGAGGGGAAATTCAAAGGTATGTCCGTGCTAGGAATTTGAGAGTTGAAGATAGACTTGATATTTGTGTTAGAGTTTTCAAGATGAAGCTCGATAATCTGATGTCTGATTTAAGGAAAGGCACGATATTTGGTTCTGTTGATGCAGGTATGTCATTTATTATTTATTTTATTTTTTTTTCGGAAATCTATGCTTCTGTTTCAATATCATTAATACTGCAACTTTAGATTTCCATTTAATTTCGTTTAACTTTTTGTGAAGGTATGTATACAGTAGAGTTTCAAAAGCGTGGATTGCCACACGCGCACATTCTTCTATGGTTGAAACCCCAGTACAAATTGATAACCGAAGATGACAATGATAAATTCATTTCAGCTGAGCTTCCTGACCCGCAGTTGTATCCAAAGCTTTACAAGGTCGTTTCCTCCTTCATGATCCACGGTCCGTGTGGGGTTATTGATCCAAAGTGTGCATGCATGGTTGATGGCAAGTGTTCTAAACACTTTCCCAAAAAATATCAGAACTGCACTACCATTGATGATGATGGTTTCCCAATTTATAAGAGAAGAAAGACAGGAATTACAGTGGCCAAGAAAGGAGTTCCTTTGGATAATGGTTTTGTTGTTCCCTACAATCCTCGACTTCTGATGAATTATCATGGACATATCAACGTGGAGTATTGCAATAAATCGAATGCAATAGAGTATCTATTTAAATATATCAACAAAGGCAGTGATAGGGTGAATGTTCAAATTTCAAATGCTGGAAATGGAGAATCGAACCAAGATGAAATTAAACAGTACTACGATTGCAGGTAAGTAATCACATTGTTTTTCTTTATTTTTTTTTAAATTTTTTTTACCCAGTTATTAAACTGAAATGAAATGGCAGGTATCTAACTCCATGTGAGGCAGCATGGAGGACATTTAAATTTGATATCCACGAGAGATGGCCGCCCGTGAAGCGCTTATCATTTCATCTTCCCGGTGAACAGTGTGTAACTTTCAACGACGATGAAGACTTGGAAGGCGTTGTTGAAAAATGTTCAACTAAAGATACTCAATTCTTAGCATTGATGAATGCGAATAAGCTATACCCGGAGGGAAGAAGTTTAACGTATGCTGAATATCCGTCTATGTTTGTTTATAAGAAAGATAAGCAAGTATGGGAGCCAAGAAAGAGAGGTTTCTCCCTTGGTCGTCTTCAATATATCGCTCTAGGCATGGGCGAGGTATATTACATGAGGATTCTATTAACCAAACAGAGAGGCTGTGACAGTTTTGCAAGTTTAAGAACTGTCAAAGGGGTTGTTTATCCAACATTCCAAGATGCGTGCGATGCTATGGGATTAATGGAAGATGAGAGGGAGTATGTTGATGGGATTATTCACATGAGTGAGATTGGTTCAGGGTCTTATTTGAGGCATTTGTTTGTAACGTTGCTCTCAACAAACGCTATAGGAAAGCCAAGAGAAGTGTGGGATAAGACATGGAGATTTTTAGCTGACGACATTTTGTACCACAGAAGAAGGTTGCTTAAAATGCCAGGTATTTTTGCACTATGTTCTTATTAAATATATTTAATGACGTTTTTTATTTTTGTGTGTTATTTGAAATGGGCATCTTAGAAGGAATCATTTCCTTTGCTATATCAAAGAAACAACCTCTGTACAATTGGATTTTATTATATAGATTACGTGATTTAGAGAATGTTTTTATATATTATTTTAAATCCATTTAATATTTGTTGCAGATCTTCAAATAAATGATGAGGATTTGATGAACTTATGTTTGATTGAGATAGAGAAGGTGTTGAGAACCAATGGAAGGTCACTTAAAGAATGGCCTAGCTTACCTTATCCATCATTTTGTGAGACCTTTCGTTTTGAAAATCAATTTGTTGCAGATGAGCTTAATTACAATAAGGATGAAATGAACGTACAGCATCAACATTTGGTTTGTTCCCTAACTTCTGAACAGAAAGGAGCGTATACCCAGGTAATAAATTATGATTAAAGCATAATAGAAGAAAAAATGAATAAATTCGATTATTATGTGTTTCGTATTTTCTTTTTGACAAATTATGTCAATTTACAGATATTGGATGCTGTTTCGTCCAATAACGGAGGATTTTTTTTTCCTATATGGATTTGGCGGATCTGGTAAAACTTTTGTGTGGAATACCCTCTCAGCTGCGCTGCGTTCTGAAGGAAAGATTGTTCTAAATGTTGCGTCAAGTGGCATTGCTTCATTACTATTACCTGGAGGTAGAACTGCTCACTTTAGATTTTCCATTCCTATCACTATCCATGAATCATCAACATGTAATGTCCGTCAAGGTTCTCATAAAGCTGAAATGCTTCAGAAAGCAAGTCTTATCATTTGGGATGAAGCTCCAATGCTTAACAAGCACTGTTTTGAAGCTCTAGACAAAACTTTGAATGACATCATGAAGACCCAAGCAACTTTTGGCCACGATAAACCCTTTGCAGGAAAGGTAGTTGTTTTGGGTGGGGACTTTCGACAGATTCTGCCAGTAATTTTGAAAGGAAGTAGATCAGAAATCATTTCTTCTTCTGTGAATTCATCATACCTATGGAAGCATTGTAAAGTAATGAAGTTAACTACCAACATGAGATTACAACAAGCAGGGTCCTCTTCTTCATCCTTGGAGATCAAAGAATTTGCGGATTGGCTTCTTCAAGTGGGCGATGGCACGATTAAGCCAATCGATGAGGATGATTCTATTATAGAAATTCCCACTTATTTGTTGGTGAGGGAGTCCGATAATCCCTTACTTGAGTTAGTCAATTTTGCATATCTCAATGTTGTTGCTAATTTGGAGAACCATGCATATTTTGAACAAAGAGCACTCCTTGCTCCCACTCTTGAAAGTGTTGAAGAGGTTAATAACTTCATGATGTCAATGATCCCTGGGGAGGAAACAAAATATTTGAGTTATGACACACCATGCAGGTCAGATGAAGACTCTGAAATAGATGCAGAATGGTTCACTTCAGAATTTCTAAATGATCTTAAGTGCTCTGGTATTCCTAACCACAGAATTGTTCTCAAAGTTGGTGTCCCTATCATGTTAATTCAGAACATTGATCAGTCTGCTGGATTGTGTAATGGAACAAGATTGATAGTGAGCGCTTTGACACCTTATATCATTGTTGCAACAGCTCTTTCCGGTTCTAAAACAGGTAAACCTGTTTATATTCCTAGGCTTAGCTTAACTCCTTCTGATACTGGCCTTCCTTTCAAATTCTCAAGGAGACAGTTCCCTATTACTGTTTGTTTTGCTATGACTATAAATAAGAGCCAAGGCCAGTCGTTATCGCATGTTGGATTATACCTTCCTAGGCCGGTGTTCACGCATGGCCAGCTATATGTAGCTCTATCAAGAGTAAAATCTAGAAAAAGGTTGAAGATACTTATAGTCGATGACAAAGGAGTAGTATCTAATTGCACTCGGAATGTTGTGTATGAAGAAGTATTCCAGAACATATGAATGGTTAGATTATCTATCTTTGAATTCGTACTTCTTTGTATAATGCACATTGTATTTAGCGTGCTGTATTTTTTGATCTACTTATTTAAAACATTTTCTAAATTGTTGCAGATTCAACAGACTTTCAATGATAATGGGGCAGCAAGCAACAAGTGGAATGCATAACGTTCATATGACATCTTTTTGTTGTTGATATATATATTTCTGTAATCATCAACCTTTGTTAGATTCATTCAGTTTTTCATTGTTGTGTAAACGAATCAAATCTAATTTCAATTGTTATCTATGGTTTTGTGGTAGTTAATCATGTCAACTTCATGTAAAAATAATTGTCATAAAAAATTAGAAAAATCTTTCGTCGTGCAGCGCACGGGTGAAAGCACTAGTCAGATTAACATAACATTTGCATCCCCGGGAAAAAATGCACAATCATTGTGTAAAAACGTTAATGGGACATTCACTTCATGTATTCCAACTGTTAACTGTTATTGAGTTGAGACTAGCCAATTAGGGTTTCGAAGTAGTTAGTAGAACCCAATGCATTTTGATGTGTTTAAACCCGAAGTAGCATTTTCAAGTAAGGTTGACTTCATATCTTGTACTAATTTATTTCACTTTGCACTCGATTCTACATTTCTATAGTTCAACAGGATCAGTTTTGTACTTTTAGGCTATTGGTCCAGTTTTAATAAAATTCTTGATTCCGTGCTAAGACAAGATGCCCTCATGTCTATAACTTTTTTGTCCCAAAAGAAAATATCTAGATCTTGAAACTTCTAGAAGTTTTTTTTTTAATGTATTGGGAATTAATGTTGCTAGATGGTGTTTGATTATTGATATCTTAAACTTTTAATTACTGTTAAACTAGTAAATCTCTCATGGATGCATTTGGTGATATATAATGTAAAAATAATTACACTAATATTCAAAGTTTGTTACTTGAATTTAACTTGGGTTGGAGAAGAAAAATGTTAACACATGCTCAACGTGAATTCTCAAGGCCAACAAAAATATAAGTAAATAGTTCGGTTTTCATATTTGGGCCATAATAAACTTTTCAACTTGCTTTATGTTGAGATTTATGTTGAGAATATGCCTATAATAGCTACGCTGAAAATTAAGATGTGATATTGAGTTAATATTTAATTTTCATTTTAATTTATTATTTACTCCCTTGTTTCACAATAACTGTCCACTTAGAATTTTAATGGAGTATTAATTGATGAAATTAATTTCTATGCACCGACGATGTAAAAAGTTTTACACCATCATTCAATCACAACCTTCTATTTTCTATTTTAGATATTATTAAATACAAAATTAATTGTGAGCTAACAAAATGGAGGGATGTAATTAAATGATGGTGTAAAACTTATTTACACCGTCGGTGCATAGAAATTAATCTCTTAATTGATGTTTTTACATATAATGCTCCTATGAGAATAATAAATGAGGAGAGATAAAAATACATTGTAAATGGTAAAATAGGAAAACAAATGATGTTTTAAAAAGTTAACAAAATTAATTAATTTCTTAATATGTGTGCATATTCGCTAAGTAGACACTTATATTGAAACAGATGGAGTATTTATTTTCAAATTATGATAAGATTAAAATATTATTAGTCATTTCTAAAAAGATTACATTTATCACTTTATTTTACGAATCGACTTTTATGTTATGCATTTGCTCTAGAAATAAATGATTGATAAAATTATCACCTTCAAATAACATATTCCGTCTACATTGTATCCTAAAAACTCAATGCTTTAGTACCTCACCAGTGACCACACCAAGTAGTATAGCCTCTCAAAACAAATATTCTCTGGTTAACATATTAATTATTTATTTAATCACTCTCTTTTTATAACATCCCGATTTCCGGGTGTCACTTAGTAACTCAAAAATAAAATAAAGCGTAAAATGCAGGTAATTTTTTTTCTCATTTTCTAAGTAAAATTACTTTTTCAAAATAAAGGTTCAACCCAAGATTGCACAACCTAACTAATGTACAATATAGATATACAACCCCGCTGTAACCATAAGTAGCAGGAAGTGACAAAAAGTAAGCCCAAAGGCAATACATACAGATCCAGTGATCAGAGGGACAAAGTTATAAGTACATGTCCTCAAAAGTGGGAGAGTTATCCCAAAACGGCCTCCTCCAGACTTCCTACGTCCGACTACTCCTTGTGATTCCCATTACAAAAAGTAATGTGTCGGGGACCTACCCTGCCCCAAAATACAAATGACGAATCAGAGCTAAGACAACAACACCCAATATCGGTAGACTCTTGTTTCGTGCTAGAACATAGAGAGAGAAGGTAGTACCCAAAGTATGAGGAAGGTGATGAGAACACTTAGAGAGAGGAGCTCTAACCGCTTAGAGAGAGAAAGTATAACTGAATTTCAATGACACCGAGCTCGAAGCATGAGAACTAAGTGTGTCTTTAAGCAAAAAACAAGGCGACATCCCTAAGAATACTGACTAAGACCTAAAAACCTTAAGAATCCAGAAGTGAAAGACAATGGCCAACATGGCCTGGTAAATGAATCCTTTACGATACACTTTGGATCTTCAGCCGTGCCCTCCTCTTCCAGGCGACCCAAGTCCACAAGTAGGCTTGTGGCGACGCCTTCTGGTCCGCCTGACTCGGCATAGTCATGCGCATGCCCCAAATCATGACGTTTTGTCACATGTTGCATCCTTTCCACACGTCGTGCCTTGAAACAATGTTTGGATTAGTAAATCCACAGGACCCCGACCGCCACCTTTAAAGCGCTTTTTCGTGGTCGTGGGTTCGATCCCCACAGACGGCGCCAAATGTTCCGTGCTAGAACATAGAGAGGGAAGGTAGTACCCAAAGTATGAGGAAGGTGATGAGAACACTTAGAGAGAGAAGCTCTAACCGCTTAGAGAGAGAAAGTGTAACTGAATTTCAATGCTCTTATTATTCAAATGAGCTAAGAGTCCTTTACAATTGGTATTTCCCTCCTATTTATAGAGGTGGCGTTGGGCTTCGGCGCCTCTAGCTTATCCAAGTGGGCCAGTTGGGCCTCGGGAAGGGAGGCCCAAGATCATGGTGTGTTCCCCGCCCAAGGTCAGGTTTCCTGGGCGAGGGACCCTGGGGTCTCGCCCAGTCCAACTCTAACCACCCATACCCTACACCACTATCATTGACCCTCAACTGATCACGCATGGAATCTGAGTCCTCGTCGAAAGATCTAAGTAGTAGTCATTCCGCTCCGGATCCTCCCCGAACGATGAATCATCTCGAACCATCTGTCGATCGTCTGGCAGTTTGTCGACCACTCAAACACAAACAGACAAACAAGGCAGGGGCGAGGGTCAACTCACAGAATAATGTAAATAATACAAACAACATGTAAGGATAAGGAGGTATATACATATATAGGTTCTTCATGACCTATCTTAGTGTATATAATAGCATGTTAAAATCACAAATATCAATTCAATCTTTAACACATCAACAAATATAGTTAGGTGCATGATATGCCATGCAATGTTGTATTCAAAATGTTCCGGACAAATGGGTTGGGCACCATCGAGTCAGTCCTAACACGGGTCTAGTGTTTTACCATTTCCGCTCGGTTGTCACTTACAATCCCTGACATAGTCGGATCAGCCCTAACCCCTCTAGGTTAAACCTTTTCCGCCTGATATGGCGAAGAGACACTCTTGGTGTTCTTCAGTGAAGGCCCGATCTTTCGACCTTCTCAACCTTTGTGAAGCCCGATCTTTCGACCGTCTCAACTTCACCGAGGCCCGATCTTTCGATCCTTTCAACCCCGAATATATGAATGATACAATATGGTTAGCCAAACATCGTATCGCCATCACAACGCAAGTGTCTAGCTAAGAATATTGGCTCTAAGTAAGACCCGAAGGTGAATGTCGACTCCTTGATAGAAGCTTCGACAAGTAAGAGTACTAATCGCACTCAGTGACTTCTCTCGTCATTATGGCTCATCCTCGTGATGTCCAAACAAGTTACTCAACGAGCAAAAGGAAGTTAATTATGATATTTATTGTCAAAATCCAAGTTCCAAGTTGAGTTAGTTCATTATGAAATTTATTGTCAAAATCCGAGTTCCATTAATCTCTTAGTTTCAAGATTCTAACTACTCAAAGGTTCCCAAAATCCCACCAAGTGTCATCCCCGGGAAAAGTCTAGGACCTCAATATGGCTATGGCTCAGATCTCTTGTCAGAGCCTGCCCAGGATTTCCTCTCAAAACCCTGTCATTAACATGACCTAAACTAGAGCTCCCCACACTCCGCAATCGCGTAGACATGCATTATCTCAAGCTTATCATGAAAATAACATAAAACCAGTCCAACATTAAACATAACAACAGTCGAAGCATCAACAATAACCAATAGCCGAAGCCTCAGAAAACGGAGACACAAGTCTCAAGATTTAACAATAGCCGAAGCCTCAGAAAACATTTTCGAGTTCAGTTCAATAATCATAATCATAAGCAATAGTAATAAGTAATGAGCAAGTCGAAGATATCGACGCCTAGATCATTAACTAGCAAGTAAGTTTCCCTCACCTCTAGATTGTTCAGCTTCACGGTATGGGGTTTCCTCACTCGTTTCGTCGCTTGCTCCCAAGGTTCCCAAATCCAAACCTTTGAGCAAACACAACATCATTTAGTCAAAACAAGTCAATTCAATCCAAACAGTATTAACTCGCGTTAGACAAATTAAGCTTCAAAGCACGACAATATAACACGAATGGAGGAGTTCCCCGAATGGGTGAGTTTTGACTCGATTCAGGTTTGGTACAAAACACTTTGCTCAAAGAACTTCAAACTGTGTAGCCTCCTGGACGAATTTTGACACGTGAAACCAACCCTTAAAATTCTAATATTTTTAACAAAATAAAAAACAAGCCTCTGAAAACCCTAGTGAAGATTCAAGTCCAAATTCCAAGTAAGGAATTCATAACAAATTTATACAACGACTGAAGATCTCACCCATGGGATGCAGGACCTTTGCTCACTAAAACGCGCATAACTCAAGCTACAGAACTCGGAATGACACGAAATCAAAGCCAAAATTTCGGCGACTTAAAGGGCTACAGTAACCTTAAGGCCAACCTTGCCCATATTTGATTTTTCTCCCAGTCCTAATACATACAAGTCTCGGCCACTACCCAAAACAGGGTTTCCCGAAATTTTTCTTCGATCTAATTTAATTCCTAGGTAATCTCAGGTCATATCTAGGGTAAAAAAACTCTTGGAAAAACTATAGGGTTTGAAATGAAATTAGGGGCAATTTGGTCAAGATTTTTAGGCTAAAAAACTCAAAGTTGAAATTTTGAAAAAGTAAACCGATTAAGTTTTAAACAATGCCATGTATAGCAACTAATCCAAAGGGCACTAAGTTAGATCGGGACTTTTTGGTCCAAAAAGTAAACTCGGTGTGAAATGGTTTTTTGAGTCAGATTTTCCGATCAACAGCGACTTGGTGAAAATCCAAGCGTGCCGGCGATGAATATATAACGTACGGAAGGTGTAGATGATGATTGAAAGAATAAATCAAATTAAAATGAAATTTTTACAAAAAGCTCAAAACTTTGAACACGGAAAGACATAGAGAAAAACATCAGAAAGAAAAAACGGAGGTAAGAAGTAAGAAGGTTACCTCGCTAGAAATCCAATGCAACAAAAATCGGGACGATCGGGCAAGAATGGAGAAAAAACTCTCCTCCTCCTCTCTCTCTCTCTCTCTCTCTCTCTAGCTGCGGGTTCAGGGGGATGAGTAAAAATTCTCATTTTCTTCTTTTATAGGGGATGGGAAATGAGAAAAAAGAAGATTTTCTCGGTTCCGGTCGTTTTTGTACTTTCATCTGCTGATTATAAGTGAGTATTTGGCGACAGAATGCCAAAAATCAAAACGAGGTTCTTTAAATTGAAGAAAACAATTCAAACGCAGTATGGATTAAAATAAGCCGAAAAACTACTTTTTGCAGTTGACGTCGGCTGAAGAAACTTCCTTCTGGGAAAATATCGCAAATGTCAAAAGGAATGAGGCTACGCGGATGGAAATTTCGTTAGAAGCTCTGAATAGAAAAACTCTTCATTCAGGGTCTTAATTAAAGTCCCCGAGAAGATAAAGTCTAGCTTCGACGGACCTCCGGGAAGCCAAACCTATCGTGTGTACAATCCAGAGTTCCATAACAAAACACTGGTCATGGGAAAAATACTTGGAGGTTCTTATTTCTCTAACGATTTTGAATTTCGCTAAAACAGTGCTCTAGGAGCGGAAATAGCCTTTTTCGGACACTCTCGACCTAAGCTGGTGTGGAAATGGCTCACGCTATCACTTAAACTGAATACAGTACTATCCTTAGTCTTTTCTTAAACTTTCTTCTTCATTAGGTTATCCAAATCAGCAAACACTTGTTCAGGTTCCCCTCACGCTACACCTAAACCTAGGCGTGAGTTGGAAATTAAGTTATTTAATCTAGGTCTAAAAACCTGGGTCTTACACCTTTTTTTTTTCTTTCTCGAATAGCTACTGCATCAGATGCTCCTTCTACTTCCCCACTCAATTGGTAACGAGAGAAGTTTTCATTCATGTAGATTCAAAGTTTTAATCTTAATTTGGTGTTATATAACTTCTGGGTTTCTGTTGATTCATGTTGAAATTTGTTGATAATGGTCCAACAACTTCAGCATAAGAACCACCATAGTGGCAAAGAGTTGAAGAGGAAACTGATCAAGAAATTAAGTGTGTTCGGTTGCTACCCCTATCGTGCTACATTGTACATGTTCAGAGGAATTGGAATGTGTTAAGTTCAAACGCTGAATACATTGGCTATCATGTTTTGAATGATAACAATTTTCATAGAGCTTAAATGCAATACTCAAACATTCAATGTGAATTCCTTTTTCAGGAAATATCTTTCAGAAATCACATTCCCCGAAGGTTAGCTCAAGTGGTAAGAGCTAGGGGACATAAGGGTTGGGGAGGAGAAGGTCCAGGGTTCGAATCCTGGAAGGGAAATTTGAAGGAATTTTTTAACTTACTAACAACTAACCACTAACATTTGCCTATAAAAAAAAAAAACAAGACTAAATGCAATACTTAAACATTCAATTTGAAACCTCTAACATTCAAGAAGAGAAATGAAGTGCAATGAATCACGTGGTATCTCTCAAAAGCACTTTGTTCCAGGAAACAATTACAACATTGTCAAAATCAATTTCATTTTTCTCGCACACAAGGACTGGAACAAGGCTCATGATGCTACCAACCTCAGACAGAGATACACATTGTAGCAACAAGTCTCCGTCAAAGAAGTACGAGGCATTAAATGCTCTTGACGAGAAGACTGTTTGATCCAATGACTAGTGCTCAAGATGTTCTACAAGCTCCAATGGCTCTCAACATATCCAAGAAGCACTTGAAGTATAAAATGAGGACTTGAAGATGTTCAGACTCAAGAAAATAAGCTAGAAATTTTTATCTAAATTTTTCTTCAACAAGCTCAAAAGGCAAATCCTTATCGTCTGAGAGAAAAGCCAAAGAGTCAAATCCATTATCCAACTCTCTCTAGAATCAAAACACAAAGTATACCCAAGAGTCAAATCTTATCCAAACACTTTGCAGTTCATCGCACTGTAAAAGTCTACAATCCCTCTTGTGAGAAGCGAACCTTGTAGAACCAGACGATCTTGCAAAAGATCTTAGGAGAAGTCCTTCATAATACTTGTTGTTGGGAGAAGTCTTGTCTAATACTTGTTAGGAGAAGTACTTGAGAATACTTGTGGGAGAAGTCTTGTCTAATACTTGTTGTGGGAGAAGTCCTGTCGAATACTTGTTGTAGGAGAAGTCATTGATACTTCTTAGTGAAAATCTTGGTTAAGCCAAAAGGACTGGATGTAACACCATCATTTGTGGGTGAACTAGGATATATTGTTGTGTGCTTATCGTCCGTTACTTTTTTGTTTATATATCCATTGCACCAAACGTTTGCGAAAACTCTTTCTAAACTTATAATCCTTTGAAAACTTCAGTTTTTATTGAACATATTTCAAACTTTCAAACCCCTCTTTCTTGTGTTACTTTTTCTAATATCAGGAGGTGCATGTTTATCTCTTGCTACCCTGTTGTGCGGTGCTTGGGTTTGGATGAACATAGACATAGCCACCATCATCACCATAGCAAGCACTTTGATTGGTGAACATGATGAATCAGAGTGGTTAGAGCCTAATCAATGCATTCTTTTTTTGTTTCTGTTTTTGAAATGCTATGAACAATGCATTCTGAGTCATACCTTTCTTTAAATTGAGGGTTTAGGGAAGGTTGAGAGGGATGAATATAAATTATTCTCAATTTGGTTGCTTGTATTTATATCTTTCTTGTTATTTCAATAGCTTTAGGGCATTCTATTTTTTTTGGTACAGTTAGGTCATTCTATTCATGATGTATAAAACAATTTGAATTTTTTGTAATAGTAGTTTAAGGTATTGTGCTCACTTCTCAACCATAGTAATTGAACAACTTCACTTTTATCAATATCAATTCTTAGACTGAAGTGAAAATCTTGTCCCCGGAATTGATTCTAAGTTTAGAATCATAAGAAGCTTTACTCAAACTTTTGGTATTAAAAAGTTGAGAACAAATTATTTATGAGCAATGAATGTATAATCATTGCCTGATTCTCAGTTTCAGCATATATTTCTCTACAAACCTAATGTCAAAAAACGTGCGAGAGAAAAGTGATAGATATGTTATATGATATAATATGACGATAGGAAGAAAGAAATAGAAAAAAATAATATCATATATATAGATTATGTCGATAGTGTTCGTTTGTATCCGAAAATGTGACTGTCCTAATCCCCCCTCTCCTCTAGTAACAAGAAATGCCTACATTAACTATTATTTTTTGCAGCAAGAGAGTTTGAGTGCTTTTTAATTTTTATTGTAAGTTTGTAACACAGAGCTATGAATCTATGATGCTCCAATACCAACCAGACCACAATTTCATAAAAGAACAAAATAAAATAAAATGAAGTATACACTAAGAAAATAAATTGTTATATATAGATTAATACAAAAAAAGAGAGAAAGAGACCGAAGTTCAGCATCATCAAAACAATATGCAGAATGTACTCAAAAAACAATGATATGCATTCCTACTCCTAAGCTACTACAATTAGACAGTTTACATTCTGGTTAAGGCCTAAGGTTCAGATTTTAAAAGTTGAATTTCACATTCCTAGCTTCATCAATTTCTTTATATCAGATTGTTTGAGGGGCTTTAGGATGAACATTTGAGCTCCTTCTTCCAGGCACCTGGTTTAAGCAAAACAATGATTGAGTACATTGAACAATAGAATGTAAGCACATGAGAGAGTAGGAGGATGAAAAGCCTAAAACTAGGAATTACTTGTTAATCCGTGTTGGAATATTCTCAGATGACATGATCACTACTGGAACCTCCTTCATTGCAGATGATTCCTGTTTGAAGAACAGTGCAATTTGTGATGGTTAGTGTTATATATCACTAAATGCAACTATAAAGGCGAAATCAATTCTAAAGACAATCAATTCTAAAGATGTAAGCTTATATAAGTAGTGTTTGAAAGTCAAAATTGATTATGGCAAAATAAAATTTGAGATTTTCCCCATCAAAATGAAGCAGGTTTTCCATGAAGAAGATTTGACTCAACATCTTCTATTTGCTATGGGTAGGGGAAGAACTCGATTCCCGGTAGGCTTAATTCTTAAAAAAATTAGAAAAATCAGAACTGAATCAGAAGACAAGGATCAACAACCCCTCTTTTTGCATTCTTGTGCCGGTGATCTTACCATTTCAGAAGTGGCTAGGGTTACATTGAATATGCTATAAATGTCAGTGTATATACCAGAACAAAACTTAATACCTTGATTTTCTTGAGTAGCTCATAGCCTGTCATCCCTGGCATGCAATAGTCTGTGATAATCAAATTTACTTTGGATCTCTACAAAGGAGCAAAAACTCAAGCTAGTTAGCATGCAACAAATTGGTTAAAAATGTGTTTACAACTATAGAATGAACTTTAATTAGTCTTTTTCCTTTCTTGGTCTAAAAGTTTGATTAGTCTGAAAAGTGAAAAGAGAAGACTTACCCCATTCAAGGTGTTCTGTTCACCACTTGTTAAGCCCAAGAACTCCAATGCCCTTGGCCCATTTTCTGCAGTGGTAACTGCAGCCAATAGCATTTAGCAAACAAGCATGACAAAAATTAGATTTTTTTTCTCAAACAGAAACATCAACATGAAAGGCATCAAACACAATAAGATATATTGAGCTATAACTGGACATTTACATTTCTCATGAGTAAAAACATGTAGCAGCATGCATATCAGCATATCTAGATCAACTTCTCTTTTCTCATAATTAATTTTGGAATAAAAAACTACCCACCAACCCAAAATTGATTCTTTCTTCAAAAACTAAAAGAGAAGGAAGAAAAACAGAGAGAATGTGGTAGCTACCCTTACCTTTGCAAGAAGAATTCCTGAGCAGTTTTTCAACAAGTTTGCGATCAATAAGGTTGTCATCAACAGCCAAAACATGAGGAATATCACCACTTTCCATGACCCAATTTGAAGATGAAGAACCTGTAGAAGCCATGCGTTTCCCAATTGATCTCAATAAATAACCTTAACAAAATGCTATGCAATGTAACACAAGGTAATAACGCAGTTGCAATAAAAGAGGCTGCAATAACATTAATTGTGGAGTAGATAGAAACAGGACGAAAAGAAAAACAAAACGGCAATGGTGACAAGACCTGTTTATAAATGAAGAGAGAAAGAAAAGAAGAACAAAAGTTGAAAGTCACAAGAGATGGATGATATGAACATAACGATGTCATGTATATATATACAAGGACAGAGCAAATGGAAATGAATTCGAAGGTTGTGGTTGGTGGGTGAGGAATTTTGGAAAAACCACAGAGAGAGAAAGAGAGAATCAGAGTTTGTATCTGTAGCAGAGAGAGAGAGAGAGATAGATTATGGAGTCACAGATATTTCGTGATCCTTTTCGGGTATCTAAGGATTTGATTTCAGTCCCCACCACCTTTTGGTTTCAAACCAAATCCCACACGTTCGTCATCAATTCATGTCTCACTCTCTCTCACTGAGTCATTTCATTTATAGTTTCTTTCATTTCTGTCTCTCTTGACGAGATTTCAGCATCACTGTCTGCACTCTGTTCTCAGCATTCATGCATGTCTGTTGTGTGAGATATGCGGCCATGCTCACCCTGCCTTGTCTATAGAATTAATTAAGTCCAAATGAACAAAAAAAGAGAAATAAGAAGAAAAGAGGTAGAAAATAAGTGATTTGATGACTCATATCATTGATGGGAAGAGAAGAGAAAAATAGATAGAAAATAAATATGAAAATGAAGTGAGAGTTCCGAATGAATCACCGCTACTATCTCTCTTTTCTTTTCCTAGTTTATTAAATTATTAATTAAAAATTTGAGTGAATTCTCAATTTCGTCATTGAGAGTGCAATCGTCATACAAGTTAGTTCTTAGAGGAAGCAAATACATCTCGCAATTCCTAAGGGTCCGTTTGGTGCGACGTATAGTATAAGGCCTGATAGTATAAGGCCTGATAGTATTAGGCCTGATAGTATAAGCCCTGATAACTTTCTTATACTATCCAGCGTTTGGACATACACTGTATAATTTACCATATCGTTTAAATTAATGCAATTTTATGTTTAATAAAGTATTGAATAATGATATAAAATAAAAATCAAATATGAAGGTGATTATAACGGTGGTGGCGGTGGTGATGGAAGTAGTGGTAGGTTGGTGGTGGTGGTGGCAATGGTGGTAGGTTGGTGTTGGTGGCGGTGGTGGTGACAGTGGAGATAGGTTGGTGGTGGTGGTGGCAGCGATGGTGGTTGTGGTGGTGGTGATGATAGGGTAGTGGTGGTGGTGGTAAGGCGGTGGCGGCTACAGTGGAGGGTGGAGGCAATGGTGGTGGTGGTGGTGGTGGCGATAGGGTGGTGGTTGTGGTGTCAGTGGTGGCAATAGAGTGGTGGCGACGATTATGGTGGTGGTGGCGATAGGGTGGTGGTTGTGGTGGCGGTAGGGCGGCGGTGGTGGGGGTGGCGGCAACATCGGTGGTGGCGGTGGTGGCAGCGATGGTGGTTGTGGTGTTGGCGACGATAGGGTGTGGTGGTGGTAGTAAGGCGGTGGCGGCTTAGTAGGGTGGTGGTGACGGTGGAGGGTGGTGGTGGTGGTGGTGGCAATAGGGTGGTGGTTGTGGTGTCGGTGGTGGCGGCGATTATGGTGGTGGCGATAAGGTTGTGGTGGCGGCGATTATGGTGGTGGTGGCAACACCAGTGGTGACGGTAGAGCGGTGGTGGCGGCGGCGGCGGTGATCGGATGGTGGTGGTGGTGGTGGTGGTGCCAATAGTGGTGTAAGTTGGCAGCAATAGAGGGTGGTGGTGATGGTGACTTATACGTCACAACCTTATCATGCCTTATCCATCACTCACATGATGGATTAAATAATACGTCATTTTAACGTATAAGGGGACTTTGATGGATAAGCTTATACAATACAATGTCATCACCAAACAATGGATAAACTCATAATGTATTGTATAAGCTTATACTATCATGCCTAATACGGCGTGCCAAACGAGCCCTAAATGTATTAAACAAGTTAGTTCCTACAGTCGAATTCAATGCATGGGCTAACTAGATTGACATTTAACACAATTAGGAACCTGAGAGTATTCCGTTCTTCTAAGAACTAATTTGTCAAATGCTTACAATTTTCAAGGACTATATTGAACATTCACTCAAATAACTGAAAGCATAAAATACATGTCTCATTTTATGTAGAAGAGTGGGACAAGCTAGAAAATTACGACTCACAAACTGTCAACCCGTCGGGGGACAAGTCAACTCACGCGTCAATTATTTAAAAAATGTAATTAGAAATATACTTTAAGCATTTTTTGTGGGTTTTAGCCGACCCACAAGCTTGCAAAAATTATTTTTTAATGATCTCATTTTATTATTATTTAATATTTGTTTACCTGTGGGGCGAGTTGGCAACTCACATTCTTAGTGGGTCAATCCGTCCCAACCCACTTTAGATCGGTTCAGTTCAGGGAGAGGTGGGTTGTCGGCATTGGCACTCATAGTTCTATACAAGTTAATTAGTTTTCGCTCTCAACAACTTCCGTGCATTCCTAATCGTTGCTGCTCTCACTACGTCGCCTCCACCTGGCTCAGCTCATCCAGTAGGATACGACGCCTCGTAACATCTATTTCTTCATTTCACATCACATCATCACATACCATATGTATCATTTATGCCTCTTATCTTCTTATATTAATCTAGTGATCTACACCTTTAATTAGAGTTGTTAATACGGGTTAGTTCGGCCCATGTGGGTAGCCTGTCATTGGTTGGGTTGAAAACGGGTTGGGCAGTGCCACTTCGTATTTTGACGAGCCCAAAAAATATAAACTCAGTCTGGCTCACCACAAGTTAACGGGTTGGCTTGCGAGTTGAGTGGGAAAAAAAAGGAGAAAATTTGAATAAAAATGTTGAAAATATGATAAGACATTCTTTTAAAATTAATATCAACACATAGGTGAAAGGCTTATCATTGTCACATATTATGAAATATATTTCTAATTCTTATCAATAGTTGATTTGATTTAACAATACTAACACATAATGCATTGCCAAATCCACCAATACAATGACTAAAGAAAATAGCGTATTGTTTTTGTTTTTTAAGAAGCCCTTGACCCGCGGGTTAAATGAGTCTGGCTGCACTGGTTCAAGGTCTCTTCAAACTGAAATTTAACCAACTGATCCTACTACGAGACTAGGCTAGTCAGCAGGTTCTAACCCTAATTGTCAACTATATCTTAATGGTGTAAACGAATTATTTCCACTTATTTTTATGTGTTATGACTCATATATCACTAAGAGTATATACACCACTCAAAGTGTTGGTCAACGAGCTTCCCTTGTCTCCCCAAAAGTGATATTAGAGCTAGGGGTGGAAATAAGTCAGGTCGTCTAACAGGGGCTTGTGGCTTTGCTCGTCAGAGGCTTGACTGGCTTGACTCATTTATTAAAAAAGTTGGGCTTAAACATTTTAAGAGGCTCAATTGACTAAAAAGGCCAAACTCAAGCTATCATAAAAGCCTATTTGGCTTGATAGGCCGGCTTGTTATGGATTTATTTGGGATTGAGACTTATTATTATTGGTTTTATTTATATGTTTAAGACTTGAGACATATTGTTATTAAATGATTTGTTTATGTTTAATTTTAGTTTTGTTTGTCTTAAATAACGGAGATTTTGTTCTTTGAAATGCAATGATATATAGGTTTTTTATTTAGTTGAAAAGGAAATGCAATGATATATAAATAAAGGCCTATTAGCTCGCCGGCCTTTTAGCCCGTCAGTCTATCAACATTCTTTAGATGAAATTGTCTAACGTCTATTAAATAGGCTTTTAAGTAGGCTTGTAGGCCAAGTCAGGCTTTATAATAAGCCAAGCCAAGCCTTAAAATTTGGCTTGTTAACATGCCACGAGCCAGGCTTGGGCCATGAAAGCACAATGCAGGCCAAGTTTGGGCCACGCAAAGCTTGGATTGACTTATTCCCACCCCTAATTAGAGCCAATGGTTGGTGTAGCTATGGTGACTGCTTTTTGTGTTGAAAGTCTTCCTCTCATTGACGCAATGAAGCCAACAGCGGTGCAAGTGTGCATAACTTTCATGGAGGGGAATGATGATAATGCAGTGATAACTCGTATTTAAGGGGAAGATGTAACTTTTAAACTCAATATCTTAATGTTTTGGCTAGAATTATGTCGCTATTGTCCAATAGGCTCTCTCACCTCAATATCAAATACCCATTTTTTGTCTATAACTCACTTTTTTTTTATACATCACACCATATTTCACATTAATTATTTGTCTCTTCCCACTTATAAACCATATTACTTTTTATATCATCGGCCACTCGACCCAATACATAGTACTTTGCGAGAACATTACTCACGGGACACGGAAGTTTATTTGAAATCAAAGTTCACTTTTTGAATCAACCCAAGATAAGCAGAAGAGGCAGAATCAAGAACATAAGTTGGAGAATCAAACAAAATCGAATCTATGAAGAAAGTGGCTGAAATGACATAAATTAAGAACAGAGATATGATTACTATCTCAATGCCTACATATATAAAAGATATATAGCATGTGCTGTTTTATGCTTTTTTTGGGTATTGGGTTTTGATGGCCTATTTTGATATGTTTGGATTGAACTTACCTGTACCTTGGAAAATTCAAACTCGTTTGGGACATAGCGGATTTGAGCTTCTCATAACTTTCCTATATATGATCTGATATTGTCAACTCTAGAAATGATTTTTTTATACCTCTTATATGGGAGATAATTTTACTGGCAATATTTACATTTTAATTGGATTAATTTTCTTTTTATAATTTTTTCTACAACTGAAAATACTTAAAACCTGAGATTTTATTTTAAGTTTAAATGGATTTTTAGTTTTTTTTCTTTATATTTAGATGATTTAGTTCTCTTATTTTCAATTACTTAATTTTAATCTCTTACTTTTTACTTTCAATTATTCGATTTTAATCTTTGTAATTTTTCTAATGTTGCAATTGAATTCCTCCACTGAAAATGTCATTCAATTTTGAGCCAATTTTCATAATATATTATTGCTAATTTATGTAGCAGCTGATGTGTTAAATGACTTGAAATAATTTAAAACACGTTATTTTTTTAATTGAAATATTGATAGAATTCATACCTACAATTAGGATTGAAGAGCTGCATTTCTTCAATATAGCATAAAAAAATCAGCACGCAGACTTATAATAAACAGTTTCTCTCTTTTGGAAGAGAGAATATGTGAGAGAACAATTTGATAATGATAATTCAAAATCCAAGTGTTCCGGTATAGAACCACAGACTAAAGCTAATCAATATAGAGAGCAAGCGAAAGTAAACAAAGTGAGTAAAAATGCGTGAAAATGATAGGTCTCTTCACCGCTTGGGTGGTGCCTTTATTTATAGCTTGGGTTTTTAATCCGGAAGGATCATGGGTGACCCGGCCCATTAAGTACAGAATATTTGTTAGCCCAACTACATAACAACTAGGTTCGCCCATATCAGACCACAAGCCCACAAGACACTGAGGCTTAAAATAAGGCGAAAGTGTCTTTATGAAGCCCACAACTGTTATGTTGATTATCACATAAACAAGACGCAAAGTAAAATGGGCGAACAAACTAAATTTTTCATATAAAATAAATAATGACCAAAATAATCCGACTCTTCCCTTGTCTCTTTTGATGCGTTGAACCCAGCTGTCGAGTCCATTCAGCTGTCGTCTCACTTGCACTTATCATATCAAATTTCCAAGATCATCATTACTTCCCCTGTCATAAATATATCCACCAAATATTTTGCATATATCTAGGAACTTGGAGCTACGGTTTGGCACTGCTCCACTAACACAATCATTAAGAAAGAAATAAATGTAATTGATATCGTAAATCATAAACAGAATCCACATATGAAAACTCACACCCTTTCCTAAAGTTTTCGTACCGATATGCCCTCTTTGAATCACGGAAATTAAATACACTCCCTCACATATCCTCTCTTCCGGACCAATATGCCCCTTGAAATTCAAAATCCTCAACAGTCACCTCCTTTCACATTCAAAACTTTTCAGACTGAAACGTCACTTCTGTCCAATCGTCAAACCATGCGCTTTAAATGCGCGTGTGAAACCACGCGACCACTCCTCCTTTAACTCACCCTTTCACCTTCATCCCCCTTTCTATATAAAGTCTTCTATTTTCACTTTACCCTTACTTGTGCTTTCTACCTTCACCATAACCACGCGACCACTCCTCCTTTAACTCACCCTTTCACCTTCATCCCCCTTTCTATATAAAGTCTTCTATTTTCACTTTACCCTTACTTGTGCTTTCTACCTTCACCATATACCAAAACAAAAATTCTTTTTAACTTCGTTGCTTCCTCAACCTTGGTGCTCTCTCGCTACATCCTAGAACTCCCTAATCCAGAACTTGCTCAAGCCCCATTTTTCCCAGGTAACTCTCTTTCCTCTTCTCTTGTCTGGAATTTCTGTATCTTACTTCTACTTTCAACATTATGCATAAAACCTACTTCTTTACCCAGAAATCTCCAGTTTGAATAACCCAGAATTCACTCCTAAATTCCTTCTCCATCTCATCTCATACTTCTAAAATTTCATTTTCAGGATCAGAAAAATGACTACTAAACGTACTCGTAAAGAAATCTCTACTCCTAGTGCTCCAACTTCTGCAGACTCTCTATGGGTCTCTAATAAAATCAAGAAACAATTCTCTAAAATTAACACTCCCAAGGTTGTTATAAATTTAATCACTAAGTATAATTTTAGAAAAGACGGACTAGATGCCCACTTAGATATATTACCCTGTGCCCCTGACGAACCATGTTGTTTCGGGAAAAAAGATGAACAGGGGCGGAACTTCACTTTTCTCTTTGAAAACCTGTTTTCTGATCTGAAATATACCCTACCCTTCTCAGATTTTACCTGTTCTATCCTGACTCTCCTGAACGTAGCCCCTACCCAGCTTCATGGTAATGCTTGGGCTTACGTAAAAGCCTTTGAGGTCTTGTGCCACACTTTACAAATCCAACCCACTAGCAATAAATTTTTCTACTTCTTTGAAACTTGTGGGCGAAACGTTAGAGGGGAGTATGTTTCGCTCGCTACCGCTAGGGGTCTAGGACTGTTCACCCTTTTCAAAAGCCACTATAAACACTTCAAAGCAAATTTTTTTAAACTTCGTGAATCTGAACCCTGCAAAGACATCTTTTATTACGATGATGGAAGTCCTCGGTTCCCATTCTACTGGACGAACCGGTACGAAGTTATCATCAAGATTTCTGATGACGCCTTGACTCCAGAAGAACGTGTAGAATGCCAATTTCTATCTGGCTTAGGATTAAACCTTACAGACTTTATGGACGCCCTTTCTAGAAATGATGTGGGTGCATACATTGGTAAGGCATCCTAATTTACATTCTTCTTATGATATTCCTATAAACTTCTCTTTTTCTCTAACACTGTTTTTTTTATATATTACAGCAAGAATGGCTCGCCTATCAGAAGATGACATCCTCCGTTTCCGCCGTGAGCAACAAGCTGCTCGCGAAAAAAGAAATCCGGCGAAATCCATCGCTGAACAAAACACCAGTCATTCCGGCACTGAAACTGACCGCCCTACCAAGAAAAGAAGAAAAATAACGAAACTGCGTCGGCCAAAAACAAGACTCCCAATCAAACCTCCCTTGATCAATTTATGAACATGAGTGTTGCTGTCGAAATGAACAAAGGCTGTTCATCAAGCGCTCCGCCCCCCTGCTGGAAAAATCTGTTAAAGGAGTTTGAAGAGTTAACTTCCAACGAAGTAACTTCACTATGGGACTCGAAGATTGACTTCAACTCTTTGGTGGAAACGAATTTGGTTTTTGAGGCGGACCGTGAAAAGATGAGGAAGATCGGATTGAAGGAGGCTTGTCAAGCCATGATGACGTAAGGTTTGGAAATTGCTGCAATTTCCAAGATGATTGATCTTGAATCTGCTGGATTTGATGGCCTTTCAAGCGCCAAGCTCATCGAAGAAAAAGAGAAAGAGATTGAAAAAATGAAAGCTACAATGAAGTTGCTGGACAAATCCAACAAGGCCAATGAGAAAAAAGCCGCTGATTTGGCATTGGAAGTTGCCAATTTAAAGAAGACTGCTGAGGAGAACAAAGCTTCCGCTCAAGCATTAAGCGGAGAGAATGAAAAAATAAGGGCTGATCTCGCGCAACTGACTACAGTGCACAACCAAATTCTGAATGAGAATTCTAAGATGACAACGGAGATTACTGAACTAAAATGTTCTGTCTTGGATCAATTCGAAGCTGGCTTCGCCAAAGCACTGAATCAAATCTCCTTCCTCAATCCTGACCTGGCGATTAACTTGGAGGGTTCAAACCCTTATGCTCGTATCATGAACGGTAAACTAATCAGCCCGGATAACGCCGATGAGGAAGGAAATGAAGAAGATGAAGAAGAAGCAGAACAAGAAGAAAAGAATGAAGAGGAAAATGTCAACACCAAAGAAGGAGAAGGAGAGAACCACTAGTTGCAAGTCCTGCTCCTTTTCCTTTTAGCAAACTATGTAAAAGACCTCCGGTCTCTTTAACTTTCGTCCCTTTATTCCTTCACTTTTATGTACTGAACTTTTCCCTTAACGTAATGAATTTCCTTTCAGCACCTACATGAGCACTTCACATTGTACTTGTTTCGCCTAAAAATCCACATATGTCATAATTTCTTCGCCTAAAATCTAAAATTTCATAATTTCTATAATAACACTATCCCTAATTCACCCAAACAACTATCACAGACACTAATTCTATAACCAAGCATAACTTTACTAAATCATCTAAGTTATCATATAACTTGAAAATATGAGCATAACTTCACTTAGTTATTGAAATTATCATATAACGTCAAAATATAATTTAACATAAATGACATTTACTAACCTTCACCAAAATCGGTACACCTTCATCATTTAGGTAAGTACGTTACCCTCACATTTTACTGTAGATAGTAAAATACCCTTGAGTGAATCTCTTTAAATGTTGTAAAGTTTAAACTTAATCAACTACTTTGGAATCATAAGGCCTTTGTGTACATAACTTAGTCAAATTTTTCATTTTTGACATAGTTATTCATGGAAATCAAAGTCAAAATATTTGATTTCATTAGTATGCTCGCGTGGAGACTTGTGCTTAGTTTGGACAAGCTTAAATCCAATTTAAGACTGTGCTTATGAATTCGTGGTCGAATGCTCTTGTTTTAAGAGACTTACTTTTTTCTCAATTGTCTGACGTCGCCCAATTGATAGACCTTAGTTGATAAGTTTCCGCTATGGGTAAAAGGAATAAGTAAAATGATACGCCCTTGATCATTTTAAAAAGGTTATGCCTCGTTAAAAACTCTCCCGCCTGGGGTAAAGAAAAGAGTGCATACCTGTTATTCATTAATAATTGATGCCTCGTTAAAAACTCTCCCGCCTGGGGTAGAGAAAAGAGTGCATCAAATTTAGTCTTACACAACAAACATAGTCTTAAACGACACAACCAACAAACGTAGACTTCAACACACACAAACTGAAACAACGAAACATGGTCTTGGACAAACATACACTGAACCAAACTGTACAACACAAAACAAACTGAACGAACCACCGTGCACTTCAACTGTAATAGTAACGGAGATGCTGTGCATTCCAAGCCCTTGGGACCCTTCGCCCCGATAACTCCTCCAAATGATACGCCCCTTGACCAAGCTCTCGCAGAATCCTGTAAGATCCTTCCCAATTAGGTGATAACTTCGAATCATCAGGCCCCTTCGCCTTCCTACGCAGAACCAAATCTCCAACTTTCAGTTGTCTCGGAACCACTCTAGAATTGTATCGCCTTTCCGACCTCTGTTTTACCATTGCTTGCCTCAAACAAACTTCTGCTTGCGTTTCCTCTGCTAAATTGAGATCAACCAATCTATTCAAGTCGTTCTGCTCTTCATTATAAGTTGCCACCCTGAAAGTTACATCTTGCAATTCTGCTGGGATCATAGTATCTACCCCGTAAGTCAACTTAAAAGGCGACTCACCAGTAGTTGATTGAGGAGTAGTATTGTACGCCCAAATGACCGTGATTAACTCTTCTGCCCACAATCCTTTAGCTTCGCCTAAACGCTTTCTAATTCCATTGAGAATGACTTTATTCGCTGACTCTACTTGACCATTTGTCTGAGGGTGCTCAACTGAGGCGAAGTGCATCTCAATTCCCATTTTTGCACAAAAATCCTTCACACTCTTGCTAGTGAACTGTGTTCCATTGTCTGAGACGATAGTTGCTGGAACGCCAAATCTGCAAACCAATTTTCTCCAATAAAATTTTTTTACTTTCTCTGCTGTTATTTTCGCCATTGATTCCGCCTCAATCCACTTAGTGAAATAATCTACCGCAACCAAAATAAATCTGATCTGAGAACCTGCTGGAGTGAACGGTCCCAGAATATCCACTCCCCACATTGCAAATGGCCACGATGAACTCATTGAGCTAAGAGTTTCAGGCGGCGCCTTATGTAAATCTGCATAAATTTGACATTTATCACACTTCTTCACATATTCCATACAGTCCCCTCGTAAAGTTGGCCAATAGAACCCTGCTCTGAGCACTTTCGCCGCCAAAGATCTGCCCCCCACATGACTTGCACACACACCTTCATGAACCTCAAACATGATTCTTTCCGCCTCATCTTTAGAGACACATCTCAATAAAGGCACTCCAATCCCTCTTCTGTACAATTGATCTCCCAGCAATGTGTAACGACTTGCCTCGCGAATTTGATCCTTAGAAAATGTCAACACATCAGAGCCCTCTGCCTCCAAACACTTTTTGATACGCCCCATCCAATCTGAATCTGCTAAAGTTAACACCATCATTGTCTCATCCTCTTCGATACTTGGGCTGCTTAAAACTTCCTAGATAACTGACTTATTGTTCCCCGGCTTCTTGGTGCTTGCTAACTTTGACAGAATATCCACCCTTGTATTTTCCTCCCGCGGAACATAATTGACCTTCACTGTGCCTATCTGCTTTATCAATCCCTGAGCTTTCAATAAATACTTAGCCAGCTGTGCATCCCTCGCCTGATATTCACCCTGAATTTGCCTGGAAACTATTTGAGAGTCTGTTTTAATCATTATGCTCTTAACCCCCATCTCGATCGCCAACTTCAAACCTGCAATTATAGCTTCATACTCTGCCTGATTATTGCTTGCTTTGAAGTCAAACTTGAGTGACTGCTCAACTATCACGCCACCTGGTCCTTCTAGGATTATTCCGGCTCCACTTCCCTTGATATTGGATGAACCATCTACAGACAAACTCCATTCGCCAACTTCCATAGTTTTCTCACTGGAAGACATTTCATTGACAAAATCCACCAATACCTGTGCTTTAACCAGACCTTTCCTGTCAAAAGTGATTTCAAATTCTGACAACTCAACAGCCCAGGAAACCATTCTTCCAGCCAGATCAGGCTTTTGCAAAACTTGGCGAAGTGGCAAATCAGTTTTTACCACAATTGGAAAGCCTTAGTTCTTAACTTCCTGGCGGATATAATTAAAGCAAATGCAGCCTTTTCAATTTTCTGGTATCTAACTTCGGCTCCTTGAAGAGCATGACTCACAAAATATATGATCCTCATATCATCTTTATTCTCTTGCAACAAGACTGAACTAACTGCATTATCAGATATGGAAATAAACATTGATAATGAAATACCTGGAATTGGTTTGGCTAAAATGGGTGGCCTGGATAAATAATCCTTCAAACTTTGGAACGCCCTTTCACATTCTTCAGACCACTGAAAAGTTTTGTTCTTCCTTAAGCATTGAAAAAATGGTGCTGATTTTTCCCCAGAACACGGAAGAAACCTAGATAAAGCTGCTATCCTTCCTGTTAATTTCTGCACATCTTTAACTGAGGTTGGACTCTGCATATCAAGTACCGCCTTACACTTATCAGGATTCGCCTCAATTCCTCTCCTTGTGATCATGAAACCCAAAAACTTTCCACTTTGAATTCCAAACGAACACTTTTCTGGATTAAGTCTCATGTTATGCTTTCTTAGCTCGCCAAACGCCTCTTTGAGATCAGAACAGTGTGCCATCATTTCCTCTGATTTGACCACCATGTCATCTACATAAATCTCCATGTTCCGCCCCACCTGCTTGTCAAACACCTTATCCATCAGCCTTTGGTATGTTGCTCCTGCATTCTTCAGCCCAAATGGCATAGTCTGATAACAATAGTTTGCCTGATTTGTCATAAAAGTTGTCTTCTCTTCATCGGGCTGGTACATTCTTATCTGATGATACCCTGAATATGCATCCATGAGACTAAGCATTCCAAATCCCGACGCCCTATCAACAAGCTTATCAATATTCGGTAAAGGATAAGAATCCTTAGGACAATGCTTGTTCAAATCTGTATAATCCGTGCACATTCGCCACCTTCCATTAGCCTTCTTCACCATTACAACATTCGCCAACCAAGTTGGGTACTTAACCTCCCTTATGAATCCAGCTTCCAGTAACTTATTTGTTTCCACCTTTACTGCCTCTGCCTTTTCTTCACCCATCTTTCTTTTGAACTGAACAATAGGTTTCGCCCCGGGATTTAAAGCCAATTTGTGACATATAAATTCCGGATCGATTCCTGGTAGATCCTTTGCACTCCATGCAAATAAATCCATATTCTCAGATAACAACTTTACTAACCTGTTTTCCTGACTTGTAGTTAAATTGACACCAACTTTCAAATTTCGCTCACCAATCTGGATTGCCTTAGTTTCCTCTTCTGATTTCATCTTGTTCTCAATGAATCCTTCTCGAGGATCCAAAATTATATCTGACTGTTCTATATCCACCTCATAGACTCGATGCCCCTCTTTCACTGCCTTCTTTCCCATGTGCCCATACTGCTTGAAGCTTTCTGAATAACACTTTCGAGCAACCATTTGATCAGCCTTTAAAACTCCAACTCCTCCTTTGCTCAATGGATACTTCGCTGTTAAGTGTCTTGTAGAAATGATCGCTCCCAATCTGTTTAGTGATGGCCTCCCAATGAGTACATTGTACGGCGAAGTACATTTTACTACCAAAAACTTAATAGCAAATGTCTCCGCATTCTTCCCTTCTCCAAAGACAGTCTTCAATTCCACATACCCTCGAACAAATACTTTTTCTCCAGAAAAACCCACCAAAGAACCATCATAAGGCAACAAATCAGATTCATTTAGCCCCAAATTTCAAAAGCGTCACCATAAATCAAATCTGCCGAGCTTCCTTGATCCAGAAGTACCCTCTCAATTTCATAATCAGCAATCCTCAGCATTACAACAATTGGATCGTCCTCGTGAGGTTGTACTCCCTCAAAATCTCGTACAGTAAACGTTATATCGGGTTGATTGGTTGCCCAACTTCCCCAATCGTTAGAATAAACAGCATTAATGGAATGGACGTACCTCTTACGAGCTGAGTTAGTCATTCCTCCACCGCGAAATCCACCGAAAATAGAATGAATCCGCCCCTTTGCTTTGCCATCCGATTGCCTATCTTGACCATCGCTCTCAATTTCTTTTCCATCTTCAGTTCGCCTTACTGAAGTGCCTGCCTCATCAGAATTGCTTCGCCCTTCAAGCTGTTTCACACATCCAGCCTTCACCAATTTATCTATCTCTTTCTTCAGCGTGAAACAATCGTCAGTATTATGTCCCGAAATCCTATGATACTCACACCACTTCTTCTTATCCACATAACCCGTTGACGGCTTTGGCTGCCGTGGAAAACGAATAACATTCGCCTCCAAACACGTGTGCAAAGCTTCAGTCAAATTAACCGCCAAAGGTACTGCCCGATCATTTTGGTTCCGAGTCCACGTCATCGAATGGCCTGGCCCACGCACTCCATACGGTTGAGCACGATTTTTGAAATTAGAACGGTTATCAAATCGACCGTCATAACGGTTACGATTATTATACCCTGCGTTGCCACGTTCAGTCCATCCCTTCGAATATTGATCTGCAACCGCTCCCTTCTTCGCCTCAAACTGCTGCTTCTGCCCTGGAACCGCGGCATTCGGGCGGTTGTTCTTGATCTGATCACTCTGCTCCTCCCTGATGTATCCTTGTACCCTTTCGCGTAAATGCGTCATTATCTCCACAGGTTTTCTACTCAAATTACTATTTAGACCACCCGGCTTCAAGCCCAATTCAAAAGCTGCAATGCAAATTTTCGGCATTTTATCCTCCAAATGAACAGATAATTGATTGAAACGCCCCATGTAAGACTGCAAAGACTCATTTGGTCCTTGACGAACATTGAATAATGTCGCCGGAGTTACTTTTTGTGCACGACTGGTAGAAAACTGAGACAAAAATTTTGTAGATAATTCCGTGAAATTGACAATTGACCTTGACGGTAGAGTTGTAAACCAAATCATCGCCGACTTCTTAAAAGTTGATGGTAACATTTTGCACTTCAATGCATCTGATGCGCCTACAATGACCATTTTCGTGTTGAAATACACTAAATGGTCCTTTGGATCTGAATCGCCATAGTAAGAATCAAGCTTCAACGTCTTCAAATTGTCTGGAACGGCGGTGTTCGCTATTTCTTCTGTGAAAGGTTGAAAGTCCACCACCGTCTCAGCCATTCTTCGATTGCCCTCTCGTAAACCCTGAGTCTGATTGAGATCAGTAAGTTGATTTTGCAACTGTTGATTATGTTGACGAAGTTCATTGAGATCGTCCATGATCCGCTGAAGAGCATCGGGAGGAACCTCATTTTGTTGAACATGATTCCTCTCTCCGTTCGCCCCGGATCGAGTCACCATCGCGGTGAAAAACGAAGCCTAGGAAAGTATCCTTCGGCCCCACGGTGGGCGCCAATGTTCCGGTATAGAACCACAGACTAAAGCTAATCAATATAGAGAGCAAGCGAAAGTAAACAAAGTGAGTAAAAATGCGTGAAAATGATAGGTCTCTTCACCGCTTGGGTGGTGCCTTTATTTATAGCTTGGGTTTTTAATCCGGAAGGATCATGGGTGACCCGGCCCATTAAGTACAGAATATTGGTTAGCCCAACAACATAACAACTAGGTTCGCCCATATCAGACCACCAAGGAATTATCAAAGTAAGGAATAATAAACAATTAGTCAAGGTAGCTAAAAATATAGACTCAAGACATGTAAGTCAAGAGACTAAAATGTGTAATGGAATTAAAGAGGGTAAACATGCCTAAATTTTAGTCATAATGCAGTAAACAATAGTTGTAGAGCAAGTGCAAAAAGTCTAAAACAATGCTAAGTTTTATAATGTTTACATACAATGTATTTTAAATTAGAGATTAATTTCTATGCACCGACGGTGTAAATAAGTTTTACACCATCATTCAATTACATCCCTCCATTTTGTTAGCTCACAATTAATTTTAAATTTAATAATATCTAAAATAGAAAAATAGAAGGTTGTGATTGAATGATGGTGTAAAACTTTTTACACCGTCGGTGCATAGAAATTAATCTCTTTAAATTATCTCCGATCAGCCATTAGTTGCCACATGTACTAGCCTTGAAAATATCATCAAAATACGCTTAAAATAGGTTGACATTTTTAATTAAGGGATTTGATTGCACATTAAAAAAATTATAGGGATTAAAATTGGGCAATTAAAAGTAAATGGATTAAACCACTCAGTACCTAAAACCGTTTTCAAAAACAATTTTAAAAACAGTTTGAATGAAATGTTTTCTAACATTTAGAAAATTGATATCTGAAAACTTAAAACTGAAACTGAAAACATTGTTTAGCTGTTTTGATTTTTTAGTTTTAAAAATTGAAAATGATAACTATTTTCAAAAACAGGTCGTAACAAACAGGTTTTCAGTTTTTAAAAATTGAAAAATGTTTTAAAAACTACAAACAAACAGACCCTAAAACTGCAATCAAAAAGACCCTTAGAAAACTGATATTTGAAAACTAAAAATAGAAATTGAAAACATTTTTTAGCTGTTTTGGTTTTTTAGTTTTAAAAAATGAAAATGAGAAATGTTTTTTGAAAACAGGTCGTATCAAATAAGTTTTCAGTTTTTAAAAACTGAAAGCTGTTTTAAAAACTGCAAACAAGCAAGCCCTAAAAATGCATTTAATCATTTATTGTAAGAAAATCAAACATATCTAACTTGAATTAACCACCCTGTTGTTTTCTTTGCTTTAATTTCCTTTTGCACTAAAAAAAAATGAAATCCACAATGTCAGCGAAAGAAGAGTTTAATTTTTCTATGCATTGACGGTGTGAAGTTTTTTTACACCGTCAACCAATCAGATTTCAAGGATCTGAGAAAATCTCTTTTTTATTTAATTTCATTAATTGACGTGGCACATCCTTGAAATCTGATTGGTTGACGGTGTAAAAAAACTTTACACCGTCGGTGCATCATACTTTTTCTCGCGAATGAAATAGAAAAGAGAGAAGTGGACGACATAATAAAATATGATAAAAAAAATAGTTGAGTGAAAGTATAATAAAAGAAAAATTGGATGAGTATATAATAAAATTGTATTTTATATGTTATTTTTACTAGAGAAAGTAAAAGAAATAGATTAAAATATTAATATATTTATAAAATAATGTAAATATCTTTAAACAAAATAAAATAATTAATATTTATTGAATATATGTTTAAAAATGGATTAAAATTATTTTGATAATATTTTTTAGTTTGATAATATTTGAAATAGGAGACTCGCTATATTACACGATGGGGATGAACACACCTCCATTTATTTATCAACAATTTATAATTTTTATCCTATAAAAAAAAACAATTTATAATTTTTGAAAAATATAATAAAACAGAAAGAATAAATTAAAAATTCTTAATTTTGGCATCCTTCTCTAGTCTATTTAGACTTCTCATGCAAATCACATCTTCAATGAGCTTCGCTTTGCAGCAAATTTTGACCTCTGAAACGAGGTTGCAACTCGATTACATGTATTGTAGGGGTGTCTTGCAATCTCCCTCCTTACCTAGTCGTCATGTTTACCATCAAATTCGAGTGGGATTGGCTCCTCCTTCACTCACTTGGGTTTAGGGATGGGAACATAACCCGAACTTGTGAGGCCCGCCTGAACCTGACCCGATTTTACGGGTAAAACCCGATATGATTGGGTTTGGTATTGGTGAAACTCACACCCGCACCCGAACCCGAACAATGTATATAAAATTAAAAAAATTACTCTTATATATACCATGTTAACAACTTGATTTGTTAACAATTTGATTATATTTGAACAAAAGATACTATGTTTGTTTGCATAGAAGATATAAAAGGATTTTTTCATAACAAAATCATATAAGTTACATTTGGTTTTGCAAAAAACTATATGCATCAAGTTAGGTTAGGACGTGAGTTTGAAGCTATAACGGGTTTGGGTAAACCCGAAACCCGACGGGTTTGGGTTTTCTATGAGAGTTCGGGTTTGGGTTTGGGAAAGGCAAAACCCGAGCTCGACCCAACCTGTTGTCATCCCTACTTAGGTTAAGTGCAACACTGATGGTTCGGTAGGGGCCACTTCTCATTTTGTGGCGTGTGGAGGAGTTTGTCGGAATTCTTGTGGACGTGGCTCTTTGACTTCAGTAGCAAACAAAACTTAAGAACTATACTCCCTCCGTTCCAAAATGTAAGTTGTTTTTAGAATTTGTACTATGTTTCAAAATATAAGTTGTTTTGCAAAATCAATGCACTTTTTCTCTCTTTCTTCCTTATATACCCTCATTTAATATTATATCTCTTAATTATCACCTTTAATTTTCAAATATCACAACTCTCACTATCCACTTAACCAATAATAACATTTCTCTCTCCTTAGTATAACATAACTTTAAATAGGGGTATTTTAATCAAAAAAATTATCAATTAATGAGCTCTTAAACAATGTGTACAACCTAAAACAACATATATTTTGGAACGGAGGGAGTAGTAAATAATGGTACCCACTAGGGTAGACACTTATTTTCTTGGTCCACTGATGTACCATTATCATATGTCGTTAGATCTGAGAATTTGAGAATATTCTTTTATTGAATGGTTAAGATTGAATGATGATAAAATGATAAAAATGTAAATTACAACCCTTCTTCATCTTCCCCAACCCACCATGCTCTTCATCTTCACCGGTGATGTCACCGCTGGCCCGATAAACTCCGGTCTTGGCATCGGTTGCTCTGTCAACTTCGACGACGAGGAGCCTCACCTTGACGAGCTCGGGATCCACCCAAAACAAATTTGGAGCAAAGTCAGATTGGTTCTGAACACGTTTTGGGTGAACCACGCGGTGCACAAGGACGCAGATCTATCATGCCCTATTATCCTCGACATGTCATTTTGCCTCTTCCAGTTACTCATCGGGAAAACCCAATTCGGCGTGATCTTGGGTCGGATCGTGGTTTCCTCCATCTTCTCGTACGTGGCTTTCAACATGCTAGCGGGTCAAACTGGAAATCTGGACCTGCACACCCAAGGGTGGACCCACGTTGGTTCTCATGGGGTCATTTGCCCCCACGTCACTTTTCTGTTTTAGTTATACTATATATTATATTATAACATAAAATATTATATTGCCCCCACCTACTTAATAGTTGCCCCCATAGTTGGACAATTTAACTTTTAATGCCATTGAGAGATCAACTTTTGATTTCTTTTTCCCTTGAATAAGATGAATTTCTACTATCCAACTTGGAGAAAAACCTACACAAGTGAGTGTGAGAGTGAGATTTTCATTTAATGCTTGTAAGTGGTGAAACTATACAACGAGTTTTTAGTATTTTGATGTCCTTATTTTATTTTTCAAAACTTCATAGATATTGGAGTGTGACTTATATTTAAAGATAAAAAAAATTGAAAAAATATGGCTTATAATATGGGACAAAGTGAGTAATATAATGTATTTTTACAGCTTAAAATTTGTATGTGTATTTGCCCCCACGACACAAAATTTCTGGATCCGTCACTGTGCACACCTGCACCAGTGTCGTCGGTTACTGTATGTTTCTGATGGTGATTTTCTATGCTCTGTCACTGTTCTTTCCGTAGGGAGGGGTCTTCGGGCTCGCGATTGCGGCGGTGGTGCGGCCTCCTCCATGGTTGCTCTTGGAGATCTCGCTGTGTGCAAAGGAAAGTGGGATCGGCGATGATAAGGAGATGAAGAAGGAACGTTCTCTGGGAGATGACGGAGAAGGTGGATTGTTTTGTTAACGTGACAGTTTCTGATTCCTTGTCAGTGATTTTGAAGGTTGGTGTGAATTCAGGGGAGCTTTCTACTTCGATTTGAGAAACCTGAGCGTTGAGAATTCATGGGTGTCTCTTGGTGACAAGAGAAAAGTGATGAACGGTTGAAACACAAGGGAATCAAGTGTTTTGCAGCAAGGGTGGTGATGTGGAGCTCTGGTCAGAAGTTCTGATGGGAAACAATGGAGGGAGATTGGAAGAGAGGAAGATCTGTGAGAGACAGAGAGAGATGTGTGACTAAGAGAGCTTCTTTTTAGGGTTTGCTATTTTTAACTATTGTAAATTACCAATATAACCTTGTTGCATCGGTGGACCAAAATGATCCACCCTAGTGAGCATTGTAAATAACAATACATATGTCCCATGATTAAAAAAATCAAAAACTAACTGGAATTTATTATTTTCAAATATAAAAAAATGTTTAAGCCTTAAATAAATCATCACATGTACATCAGTAACATCACCAACTCACTTTTTCTTCTTTCTCTGTTTCTATGTACCAACACATCGTATCTCTTACTTCAACCGGCGCAACTAGATAGAATCTACACACATCAAGGTTGATCTTGAGACCTGGTTATACTAATATAAGAATTTTCAACGTATCTGTGTGTCAGAAAATCTATTTTGTTTCTTTTTCTTTTTCTGGAATTATTATGATTTTCCTTAATCCACTGCCTGTGTCAACTGTACGGCCCACATCTTAGCCTGCAGAAAGCCAGAAACAAAATCCAATATGAACGTGTGATTGTGTCATCAAGATTGCATAAGCTGCTTACAGAATGGAAAAGAAAGCGGGAGAGAGATATTGAGTCTAAAACTAGAACTAGAATCTAAGATCCAATTCGTGTTCAAGTGCCCTTCCTCTGTCAACAAAGAGGCATTGAGCGCGCTCTCCAACACGGTGCACCAACTATTCCATACATGAATAAGATATGATAACATCATGAGAATATGATAAAGGTATAAAAATTAGAATTAATGTTTGGAAATTTTTATTTACGTTGGAAAATAAATTACACCTTTTAGATATTGATCCATCGGTTTTCTAGAATAACTCAAGTGGTAGGAGTTGGGAGACATATGAGTTGAGTAGGGGAAGGTTCAGAGATCGACTCCTAACGGGTGCAATTTATCTTTCCAATGTACCAAAAAAAATATTGATCCCCGGACCTTCCCCTCAAACTCATATATGCCCCCAACTTTTACCATTTGACCTATCATTTAATGACAAAAATTTAAGTGGAAATTGAGCAGAGAAAAAAGAAAGAAATAATGAACAAGTAAAAGATGTGATTAATGATATGATCGAAAGAAAAGAAATATGTGAATAGAAAATGATGATGCAAACAAATGATAAATATAACTGAATCATAAGTCTTATATGTACAATTTTTAATATTTCCTAACTACAACATGACAACTAATGGGTGGTTAGTTAAAGTGATATGTTTTTAATTTTCCTTAAGGTAGGTCTCCGGTTCGAATCTTATGGATGAAAAAAATTCATGTTGAGATAGTTAGCTTCATCATAATGTGAATGTTTCTGCCTCAAACATAATTATCTCCAATGAAAGATACCTTGTAAGCAGGGGCGGAGGGAAGGGGTGGCCTGGCCCTGGCCCCTCCCTTCCCCAATTTTCAATTTTTTTATACCTGCATATATATACGTATCAGTGCTTGCTATTGCTAATATGTACTCTCACAGTTACACACATACACATATGACCCCACCCTTCGTCCAATTGTTTTTATTTTTTTTTACAGTTGATGCATGATTGCGTGGTATTTTAACTCATAAAAATAGCAAAATTGAGTTATACAGGATCCGAGACCCTATCGTTTTTTTTTTTTTTTTGAAAGTAAACTGCAATTCTATTAAATGCCAATTGGCTCCAGAAGAGTTACATCAGAAATAACGAAAGGAAGAGCGGCATCAGGAACTTCTTCAACCCATACAAAACCAGCATAGGTTGCAGCGTTCCTAGCCAAAGAGTCTGCAACAGTGTTACCCGTACGTCTAACAAAACTAAGATTAACATAATCAAACGCAGAAACTAATAAACGACAATCTGAAATAATAGAACTAAGATATGATCTGCCGGCCTCCTTCGCTTTCCAAGCCTTGAAAAGTTGTAGACAATCAGTTTCCAGTAAGATCCGGCGAAATCCTAAATCAATAGCCAATTGCATAGTCCACCTCATGCTCAGGGCCTCCGCCAGCAAGGGAGAAATAGTAGAGAGAGGATAGGAGCAAGCTGCTGCCATAACTTCTCCCTCGCTATTCCTCGCCACCATGCCCATCCCAGCTGGACCATCAACAAGGAAAGATGCATCAAAATTGCATTTTATAATACCTGGACCAGGTCTCCTCCAACGCGCAGGGAAAGCCACTGCTGGTGCACTAGCTTGGTCGCGAACCTGGACCTCCTCCATGAGAGCACGCGCACGTCCAAGGACAACATCCGTGATCACCTCTCGCTGCTGAAAGCATTTATGATTCCGTGCTTCCCAAAGAGCGTAGACAATCGACTGGGCCATGGCAGCAACCTCGTCGTCACCAAGCTGAATCACGACCCTCCAAAACTCTCGGAACGACGAAAAAGAGTCCCCCCTCACACCAATCTGAGACGCGAGCCACACTCTCTTCGTTGTTGGGCAAAGCAAAAAGAGATGATCCTCATGTTCCATCGCTGAAGCACAGAAGTTGCACCCGGGATCAACGTCAACACGGCGATGAAACAAACGCTCGTTCAGCGGCAAGTACCCAGAAATCGCACGCCAACAAGTCTCTTTGCACCGGGGCAAGGCTCTAGTTGCCCAGAAATCCTTCCAAAACCGAGGCTCCATTTTGGACGAAGACGAGGATGTCGCTTGGTCTCTAGCAATCAACTGCCGCATGAAATTATAGCCTCCCTTGGACGTGTACTATCCATTAGTGGAGTCAGGCCAACATAAAGCATTCATGCCCCCATGCATCCCTAGAGGAATTGATAAGATTCTATCCGCGGAACTTGGGTTAAAGACCATTTCAATCAAGTCTTGCTTCCAACAATTGTTGGCAGGGTCAATAAGAGATGACACATAAATTAAATTATACTCGTCAACCAAATCTTGGCGGCAAACAAGGGTAGCTTCTCCCGGTACCCAATTGTCCGTCCATATGTTAACCGTGGACCCATCACCTATCCTCCAAATCCCTCCTCGCTCAAACATCCAAGCCGTTTTCAGGATACTCGTCCATGCATAGCTTAGACGATAACCTTTTTTAGCCTCACGCATGGAGCAGGTATTAAAATAAGCTCCTTTATATACTCTAGCAACCAAGCTCTCTGGGGGAGTATAGATACGCCACCAATTTTTTGCCACTAAGGCCATATTAAAAGATTTGAAATCTCGGAAGCCTAGGCCTCCCTCTGCTTTACTTTTGCTCAAGTTTTCCCACTTTGTCCAATGAAGGCCACGCTTAGCAGGATCCCCACCCCAATAGAATCGAGTTATCATACTGTCAATATCTGCACAAATAGCATCAGGTAAAATAAAGCACGACATAACATAGCAGGGAATAGCCTGGGCTACTGACTTAATCAAAACCTCACGCCCAGCTCTCGAAAGGAATTTTTCTTTCCAGCCTTTAAGTTTTTTCCAGACTCTATCTTTGACAAAATTGAAAATGTGGGTTTTTGACTTACCAATGATAGTCGGCAAATCCAAATATCTGTCATAGCTTTCCACCGCCTTTACCCTCAATAGCTGTTCAAGCTCATGAAAACGATTATTAGCCACATTTCGGCTCACAGAAAGCATTGGCTTGTCAAAGTTTATCATCTGGCCAGAGGCACGCTCATAGGTCCCAAGAATGTTTTTCACACATTGGGCCTCCTCTACCGTCGCTCGTGCAAACAAGACACTGTCATCTGCAAAAAGCAAATGAGAAATAACAGGCGTGTGCCGACTAATTTTAATACCACTAATCTTAGATGACAACATAGCTCGTTCAATCAAAGCTGAAAAAACTTCTCCACAAAGGATAAAAAGATAAGGGGACAACGGATCCCCTTGCCTTAGGCCTCGCTAAGGAGCAAACCTTGGCTAGGGGTTCCCATTTAGCAAGATAGAAAAGGACACAGATGTCACACAGTTCATAATCAGGCTTACCCAATTATCCGGAAATCCCATGCTTCGTAACACTGACTCAAGAAAAGACCATTCAATACGGTCATACGCTTTGGACATGTCCAGTTTTAGCGCCATAATGCCATTTCGGCCCGAGATTCTTTTCTTCATATAGTGAAAACATCCGTATGCTATTAAAGCATTATCAGTTATCATCCTTCCTGGAACGAAAGCACTTTGGCTTTCACTAATCAAATCAGGCAGATCAGTTTAAGTCTATTAGCCAAGACCTTAGTAACAATCTTAAATATTACATTGCAGAGGCTTATTGGCCTAAATTGTGTTGCATGTTCAGACTTTTTTATTTTTGGGATAAGGACCAGTAAAGTATGATTGATCGTACCTAGAGACACCACTCCGCTCAAAATTTTCAAACAGAACTCAGCTACATCGTCCCCAATCACATGCCAGAATTTTTGATAAAATAGGGCAGGGAGGCCATCCTCTCCCGGAGCCTTTGTTGGGTGCATCTGAAAAAGAGCTTCCTCTATGTCTTCCCTCGTGAAAGGCTCGCCCAGGATCCCCAAGTGTACTGTAGTAATACGACCTGCAACAAGAGAGGAAACTTCCTCGATACCCGAAGGGTGGGAGGTTGAAAACAAATGAGTAAAATAGTCCATAAGGACACTCGAAATGTCACTATCATCCTCATACTTTCTTCCTCTGTCATCTCTAATAAGCTCTATCATGTTTCTTTTCCTTCTCTGGGACGCCTTTTGATGGAAAAACTTCGAGTTTCGGTCCCCGTGCTTAAGCCAAGTAGCTCTAGACCTCTGGCTCCACCAAATCTCTTCCTGTTCAAGTAAGGAATCCAGCTCCTTGCTAGCCTCTCTTGTGGCCAATATTACTTGCTCTGTTTGTGTTTTCTTCTGAAGGTCATCCACTAGTTTACTCTGATCACGTATCTTTCTAGGCAAGTCCCCAAATTTTGCCTTCCCCCACCCATCTAGAGCCCTGCTAACCCCTGACAAACGGGATAGAACATCATCACCCCCGGCACACCAAGTCTCTGTCACAATTTCAGCACACTTCTCCCCTTCTCTAAGCCACATCTCCTCAAAACGAAACATACGTGTTCTCTTCACCTCTTTCTGCGGCCTCCGATTCCCACACCACAGCAAAATAAGGCTATGGTCAGATTGGTGCCTCATGAAATGTGTCACTGAAGAGACCGGACACAATCTATCCCAATCCTCATTAACCAACACAAAATCAATTCTCTCAAGAATGTTCCCTGGATCCCTATTGTTGGACCAGGTGAATTTGTTACCGGTGAAATCAACATTATGCAAGCCCATTTCTGATCGCATGTCAGAGGACCACTGTATATGTCTAAGATTAGGCAAATCACCTCCCTTCTTGTCAGATGGCTCTAGAATGTCATTAAAATCTCCAATAACCAGGCAAGCTGCAGAAGCATCAGAAATTAAACCTTTGACAAGGTTCCAAGTCTCTTGTTTCCGTCCTTCCTCAGGAAAGCCATATATACCGACCATAGACATAGGAGTCTGGTCCTCAGGGTGCAAAATAGTGCACAAAATATGATGCAAAGATGCATTTATAACTTCCAACTGGAGATCACTACGCCACCATAAGCACAAGCCACCTGCTCTAGAGCGCCCACGACCTGCACAGTGAACAGGAAAAATATTAGACAAACCACACATACCTATATGACGTAAAGCCTCAGAGGTGTACAACTTGGTTTCCGAAAGGAAGACCACATCGGGATCTTTGGAGTGGATGAGTTTTTTCAAAACCCGTACTGTCTGTAGGTTCCCAAGCCCACGACAGTTCCACGCTAGAATCTTCATTGAGGTGGGCGGGACTGCTCGTCTGCAGTCTCCGCCAATCCCAATCCAATATCAGTGCTCTTTTTCTTCAAAGGAGGTGAAAAACCGGTGCCCAACGGCCCTAGTATGGAAGAGGACCCACTCGGCCGCTTCATGGGAGTGTAACCATGCTTATCAACCTTTCCCCCACCTTCTTTTATAACTACACCTCGTGCTGCATTCCTTGGACCTTTCCCTGTTTGTTTGTATAGAGAATGTGGGCTTCGGAATTCAAAGTCATTTGGCTTTCCCTTGCTGCTACCCTCATGCTTCTTCCCTTCTATCAAAATATCTTTATTCTTGGTATCACCTCTTCCTTTTGTCCCTTTATTCGTTGTACCTTTTGCATCTTGGTTTGGTTCCCTTTGGGCGGGAGGAGCAGTTTTGTTGGGCTCTTTCACACCTGTTTCATCAATCTTTGGCAAAGAAACACTTCGTTCCTCCATATTATCCTCATCTTCCGGCTTCTCTATCTGTTCCTCTTCCTCTTCATAGCTAGCATCATCCCGACGGCCTCCATAGCGGCGATCAACTTCTGAATCAGTCCTAAGCCAGTTGCCATATTTGTTGGCACCACCATCATCTTGTTTCTCACAATCTTTGATCACATGGTCCAGCTTACCACAACGGTAACAAAAATTAATCAACTTCTCATATTTGAATGCAACCTTCGTAGCGTTCTTCCCTTTCACGGTAACCATTTGTCCTCTTTTAAGCGGCGTGTCGATGCTCAGCCACACTCGTATACGTAGGCAAACTCCGTACCGGTTACCCTTGTACTTATCCCAGTCAATGAAACCTCCCAGAGATTCCCCTATTGAACGAGCCATCTTCTCCGTGCAGAGCGTGTACGACAAACCATGCACCTGAATCCAGAAGGGGATTCAGGTTATAGGAATAGTTGTTGGATTCACGGTAATGTCGAACACAGCCAGGGCAATGAGCTGCCGGCTAAAGAACCACGGTCCCCCCTTGAGCACGAGGTCCCTGTCCTTTGCTGATGCAAACTTGATGGAAAATAGGTTCGGGCCAACATGACAGATGTCTTGGCAGTTCCTGGATTCCCAGTAGCGACACATAACGCTCCGGAAAACTCTTGGTTCAATTCTGTTCTAAGTCAAGACCCTTGCCACGAGCCAAACATCAACCCCTAGGTTTGGGTCGACCTCTACCTCATCAATGTCCAGAGTAACTGTTTCATCACCTTCTAGATCGAAGTCCGGGATCATCTCTTCATATGCCATATCGGCCATGGGGTCTGGTGCGAGTTCACAGGGAGAAAAGGAGAGGAGAAAAAATCTCTTGAAACTTTGCAAAAAGGGTTTCTAAACTTGGAGAGAAAAATCTCTTGAAACTCGTGGCTGCAAAAGGAAACCAGAACAGAGGGAAGACTAGAGAGCACCACGAGAAGAAGCGGCGCTGATCCCCCACGTTCTCACGTTTACCACTGTGTCGGTCTATGGCAGGTTTGGCAGCTGGTCAACCTGGGATGTGAAAACCCTAGCAGACCTCATTTTTTAGGATGTGATGATATTATATATATGTTATTAAACGTGCACTATTGAACAAAATATCATCAAGCTTAGTAAATAACTTTCTTGGTATCAAATAAAAAAACTCAAATGAGTGTGAATGATTATCATTATTTTTTTCTATCACTTTTTAAGATGACAAACACACACTTGCTCCTTTTTTTTTTTACTTACGGTTTCAAAAAACAGTTAGTTAGTATCCATTATACTTAAACTAGTTATAGTTATATATGTCTTCTAACTATAAAATTTTATTATGTATCTTGCATATGTAGTGTTTGTGAATTTTTTTCTTCTTAAAAATCATAATGCATGTTTGATACACATTAGAAGGAAGTCACGGTAAGACAAAATTATAGTGAATAGAAGTAATTAATTTCCCTTAAATTTTAAATTTGTTCACAACGATTTTTTGTTCAACGTGTCAAAACATACACCGTTCAATCCTGGTCCCCCCATATCAAAATGTTGGCTACGCCCCTGCTTGTAAGTACTAAAAAATACTACAAAATGACGGGTGTTCTGAAAAGAGAGTTTCATTGGTGGTTGTAGACAATCACTCCAAATACTTGAGACTTCCTACCTTCGTCAAATTGGTCTAAGAGGCAATTATTCGACTTTATCCAAGATAGAGTATGGGAAAAAATGATACGATAGAAGGAGAACTACCGTTCTACAATGCAGGTAGAGAAATCTTAAGCAAATCATAGCAGAAGCCATCCTTATTTACATTATGTGCTGCTTTTTCCTTCCCATTAATTTTTGTGAACATATTAAATAGATCAAATGTAAATTTTAGTGCAACCTGTATCTATAGTAGCTTGTATATATGTCTTATTTGAACCTTATCGGTTGTTATAGTTCTTCCCTGGAAAATTCTAAACGAATGTTGATATTGAGTTTGGTTCCTAGATCTGTCATATGAATCTCAATCTGATAGATCAGGTCTCTAGTTATGGTAGTAACTCGTTTAGAAGTTATGGGTTGCTAGAGGGTAACTTGTCCCATTGTAGCTAGTAAGTCCATGTCACAACACACATCGAGTTTGGTTAGTGTAAATTTTTAATTCTTGAGTTCTTTTCATAGTATTAAATCGAGTCATTAGATTCGGGAATTTAAGACCAATAGATAAGAGACAATCTTGGTTAGTTGAAAGATTGTAAGTACTCCTATAATTTTAAACACTTTGTTTCCTTTTGCAATGCAAAAAAGTTACTTTTTGACACTTAGTTGCATTTGTAGCATTTAATACCCACGTAAAGCAGGTGCAACAAAATAGTTATGTGAATTTACGAAGCTCAAAACTCAAAATATTTTGTGGTACCAACACAATCTGTGTAGTCAAAACAGCAATGAAAGGGCCACATCTTCATTTTACAGTTGCTCTGGAAATGGATGATGTACATGGTCCACCAGAAGTCATAAATGGAATTCCCTTGAATGTAGCCACACCTTTGTCATCAGTGAAAAGATACTGCATGGACAAACAACCCGTGAGCTTCTGAACATCATAACTTCAAGTATGATGACATATTGACATGACGATGTTTGAAAAGGAAAATATGACATTTCCACCCCACAACCAGAGAGATAGGAACAGGAGAGAACGGAGAGATATAATAGGTGATATGATGCGAATAGAAGAGAGAAATATGAAAACAAAGTGGGTAGAAATTACCGGTGTAATCTTGTCCAATTGTTTCTTTTTTGGATTAAGTACATCTTCTGGCTTTCCATCAAACCTAAATTCAAAGAATGACAAATATAAGCTAAAGCTGATTATCTCAAGCAAATTATATCCAAGTACAAACAATAAGACAATTTTTTTTTAATAATATGCAGTTTCTAGTAAGGGCTACACAGTTGTAACTTGTAATAATGAAAACGCATTCGTCAATCAATGGATTGATATACGTTAAAACGGGACCTCTCTCTATCTTAGTTTTCTACAATTCAATTTTCCTGATGGCTAGGTGATCCTTACAATGAAAATTGAGCTTATTATGATGATTAAGTGATGTCTCCACTCTCCAGACCCGATGGCGTATAGGTATACATTACAAGGTGACACGGTATTTGGCAAACTATAAAGAGGATATATCAAAACTATATGGGTTCGTAAACATAATCTGTCTCCTTTCTACTTTGCGACATAATTCAAGGTAAATTGCTCCCGTTTAAGACAATGGGCAATCAAAAAGGGAAAGAAATTGTCATTATTCAATAAGGGCTTTCCCATTCAACCTGCATCCCATGCAGTTTAGAACCAGATATTTTTGCAGGCCTGTTAAGCACAACTTTAAGAACCAGGTCCATTATGGACAACAAACCAAAGAACTAGCCTGCTAACCAATCTCTTTTAAAACTAGCTCTCTTGTTCAACGATTAAAAAAAAGTTTCCATGCCTAAATGGCTCAATGACCCATATTGTGAGAACAGGATTCAAACTCACCAAGATCATTTATTAACAACCCATATCAGGTTGGGCTGGTCCATACTAGGTTAGCCTGTTACCTACTTCTAATTAAAAATAACCTAGTTTAGAACTAGTCGAAGACCATGAAACTAAGAACTTCTGAGCTACCAGCTAAGATATAGTTGGATGGAATAGTGATGCTCACTTCAAATACTTTATCTAGAGGATTTGAGCAAGCTACTCAAGTAGGAAATACATGTCTGACTGCCTTGTCAAAATAATTTGGAATAGCATACCCGGAAAAAGTAACTCGCTCCCCAATTTTAGCTCCTTCTGGAGGAAGCAAGGGCTCCACAACTGTGGGACCTTCATTGGAAGCACACAAGACCTGAAAGAGGAGCCAAATACATACACAGCCAATAAGACTACTTAACCATGAGACACATACTGCAAAACAATGTAACTTGTGTAATAAGTATGAGCATGATAAATAAAAACAAATACCAGTCCTTCAGACATCACATCCCGCAGTTTTCCAGGCTTAACATTAGTAATGAGTACAACACGTCGGTTCTGTGCAGTAAAGTCAAACAGATCGACCATAAGGAAGAGTCTATTACAATTCAAAATGAATACAACCAATCATCACACTTAATAAGGTAACTATATTACCGTCAAATCATCAGGAGTGCAATACTTTGCCAAACCACTGACTACCTGCCGCAATTTGGCTTCCCCAACATCTATCTCCTCAACTAGCAAACTGCAACATTAAAGTCCATTGATATCAATATTTATCTAAACAGGTGCTAAACATGTTATCAAAGTACAGAAGTATCAATTCTTTTACTGCCAGCTTAACATTCTGTTTAATTATAAAAGATTTTTATCGTAAAGATATGCGAAAGAACCTATCTGCAGATGGATGCTTCCAAGCTTTGCGAATTAGTCCAACTTGAATATTAAGCAAACTGACACTGACTTCATTATCTTTCTCAGCCACCTCTTTATCAGAAGATTTTGCCTTGGGTTTACTTGGTTGTTTCTCAGCCCCCTCTTTATCAGCAGATTTTGCCTTGGGTTTACTAGGCTGTTTGTCTCCTGTTGACTTTTCCTTAATCTTTCAAAACAAATGAAATTAAAAGTAAATCCAGAGTGAAGCAACAGTATTAAATTGAAATAACAAAAGTACAACAACTAACTCGATCTTCTCTAGTAACATATATCTGACTGTGCATATAAATACCAACCTTGAAGGAAATTCATAAATGAATGTTATCACACACCAGCATTTCCAGTCTTCTACATCAAGAATTGTCAGACTGAAACTAAATAAGGATTTTAAATTGATTTACTGTTCTTGGTTTCTTACTGTGTCATTTTACCGACAAAACTACTGTTGTCGGATTTTGACTAAGATGTTAAATTTTAAAATATAAAATTACTAAACATACCTAAAGATAAGGATCAAGATGGGTGTAATATAACAGTTGTCTACCCAACATGGACAACACCGACTAACCTACATTTTTCCCCACAAGCCTTTGTATCACTCACATAACCGCATACTGTCATGTCATAATACCTAAGGTTCTCCTCCTATGGACAAAAATAAAAGCATTATATAAAAGGAATTAACACTGGTCTTATCGAAAAGAAAAAGATCAACTTACCTCAGCTTTGTTTTTATCCTTGCTTATGTCTGCTTCTGGCTTGTTTGTATTCTTTATGCTTTGCTCAGTCTTGTTAGTTTTTGAATCAGCTTCCACAGCTCCAATAGATTTTGTTACCTGCAAAAAGAGGGGAAACTGAAAAAAGTAAGGGACTAACCTTAAACTTGACAAATCCCTATATGCATGTCTTAAGGTGCAAATTATAACTTCTGAAGACAAGTCGACGGGTATGAAAACACCATTCATTCTAAAGAGATTTTGTAATTCTTAAAGGATACTTCATTCAACAACAAAGTGAAGGCCATTAAATTGTAGAAGTAGTTGATATTTGAGGTTTTCTAGTCACACTTTCAAATTCAAGGTTTTATAGTTACACTTTCAGATTTTATAGCAGTAGATAGAGTGGCATTTGCAAACCAAAAGACAAAAGCTATATACTTCAGGAACTAAGCACCAAGTCAGATTACATCAAAATATTACATTAAAACCTAGTACTTAATACTAGGCCTATCAGTGTCTACATTTTAACTAATATAACTAGCATACTAGACGTTTCAGGTTAAATTACATTGAGATTTGTGAGTTCCCAAAAAGCACATGATTATTCCTTAGCCCATGAAAACACACTCACACAAATTCAACAGGTCTTTCAACACCAAGTTTTGTTTCAATTGGGACCAAAATCACCCAAAACTAAGTCAAGTAATAGATGGAGAATGTATGCCACATCAGCAAATAGTTGGGTCATGTCAACTACCAAGTCACCATGAAAATTCTTTACAGAGTGGACCCCGTCAAAAACATATTAAATAACATTTTCAAGGACCAAAGGGTAATTTAATCTATTTTTGTTGTAGATAATTGATATTTGGTTCTTTAATGGACTGTTGAAATCTAAAACATCAAACAAACGAAAAACTACCATCATAACCTACTTTTATTTTTACTATATTATCTAAAATATTGAGCAAACCAATGCCTAAAAATAAAATCCGGCAGTGGACATTGGGGCTTATCTTTGTTAAGCTATGAAGAAAACACTTTAGAAGTAATAAGGGTATGATTTCTCACCGGGGGATCAAAATCAGGCTTCTGCAACAATATTTCCTCGAATAAACCTATAAGCTCCTGCTTGTGCTGATGACAAAACAATCAATCAGAACAACTAATAAATGGTTTTTCCACAAAGGTGAGAAAAAAATGAAATAATATTTATATAGTGAAAGTTTAACATAGCTAGGCAAAAGTGCAATGACATGGAGGAGGAGGAGGAGGAGGAGGAGAATAGGATAAACACATGCTGATTATTTAGTCAACTTGCTAATTAACATACTGCTTATAAAACTGTTAAGAAATCAAATTAATTTCATGCAAGGATCTCAACCATTTAGAGCTGCAGCCTTGACGTCCTAGATGATCAAGCTCGCATCAGAATGAAATTGTCAGCAAGGAAATGCAAACACTCATATGCATACAGTAGAGAAGGTGTCTCCTCGGTAATAAACAGAGGGTACTCAATCATCAGATTACCTTATCTCTGCCTAGCAAATATGTCATAGGCTGAAACAGAAAATGTTCGGATGGACTTGGGTTCATGGGTGCCCGTTGTGGAATTAAACAAGTACAGATTAAGTAAGATTCAGATTGCAGAAAACATGATTTTTAACCATTTCCTATCACATCAAAAGAAGGCATCAACCAGTTTTTATTATCAACTATCAAATATCAAGGCCCATTGATCTACTTTCGTACTACTTAAAGATATAGTTAGCTTTTGAACTTTTCCTTTAGTAGTATAAATGAAAAGATGAAAATAAAACAAGCACTGTTCATCAAGGAATATCGTGTATGACTAAGTGGCAATGTAGTAATCTCTAAAACATAAACAGATATAATCATAGCATGCTTAAGGTGAAGCAATACCTGGATGTAGTCCATCCATCTCAAAACATGTGGCAGCTTTTCCTTGTCTGTATCTGAAATACTGATCTGGCAACAAACCAGATATATCTCGTTAAAACTTAAAAAGTTTAATGTTCATTCAACTAAGCAATTAAATTTGTTCTGCTCTGTTATTAAAGTTATATCAGCACCTTCCCTTTGGTGCAAACAAAGGAAGATTGATATAACATTGATCTAACACAAAGGCAAGATATATCATCAACACAAATCTAAAGTCTTATTCACATTGATGTATGCTAGAAGTAAGAATGAGAGAGCCATTAAAGACACACGCAGAAGCAAAATAATAATAAAAAATCCTGTCTGGCCAAACTATATTGGCTCAGGGGAATCCAGAGGCAGTTCACTATATTAGAGAGTATAGGTATATTGTTGATATGAAAATATCGGTTTCAATGTGTAAGTGTGTGCCAGCTGGAATGCCAGCTGGACACAACTGAAATTTCTGTTAGTAACAGCTGTATACAGCTGTCAAGTTTGTTAGAGTCAGTTATCTTTCTGTTAGAGGAAGTTACTGTTCAGTTAGCTTGTTCAACAAGCCACTGCATCCTATATAAGGATTCAATCTCTCATTGTACAATTCAGTTTTATCATAGTGAAATATTCAGATGCAAATTCTTTTTCTTTTCTCTGATTCTTCTATCATGGTATCAAGAGCCTAAGATCCATGGCTATGGATTCTTCATCACCTTCTATGCCTTCTTCTTCTTCCTCAAGCTCTCTCTCTCAAGCTTTCTCGCACAAGCTCAGCATCAAACTTGATGATTCCAATTTCTATTCATGGAAACAACAAGTGGAAGGAGTCATCAGATCACACAAACTTCAGAAATTTGTGCAAGATCCACCGATGATTCCTGAGAAATTCTTGACTGAAGAAGACAAAATCACAGAAAATGTGAATCCTCTGTTTGCAGATTGGGAGCAACAGGATTCTCTTCTCTTTACCTGGCTTCTTTCTACTCTTTCGCCTGCAATTCTTCCAAATGTGATTCAATGTGTGCATTCCTATCAAGTTTGGGAAGAAATCCACTCGTTTTTCAATGCCAAATCAAGAGCTCAGTCAACACAGTTGCGGAATGAACTGAAGAACATCACAAAAGGTACAAAAACTGCTTCTGAATTTCTGCAACGAATCAAGACGATTGTGAATACTCTTGCTTCGATTGGAGAACCTGTTACCTTTCGTGATCATCTAGAAGCAATTTTTGATGGACTCTCTGAAGAATACAGTGCTTTGATGACGGTTATCTACAACCAAACAACCTACTTCACGATCTCAGAAGTGGAAGCTATGGTGATTTCGCATGAAGCGCGATTCGACAGGATGAGGAAGAAACAACTCGCAGACACTACTTCTGCGGTGTTTCTTGCACAGGCGCAGAATTCACCTTCTTCTTCCACTGCTCCGGCGCCGCCGCCGCCACAAGCTATGTGGACTCAGCCCGCTCCGGCACCATCGTCAACGATGGCGCAACCTCCTGCTACCAGTGTCGCTCCCTCTCAGCCAGTCGATACTGCGGTTGACTCAGGATATGGAAATCGCGATGAACAAAATCGCAATTCTGGTGGTTATGGCAGAGGGCGTGGTCGCGGGAGAGGACGCAATGTCCAATGCACCTACTGCAGTAAATGGGGCCATGACGCTGCATCTTGTTGGTCGCGTCCCTCAGGAGTTAGTTCCAATGCTAATTCCAGTGCTAATTCTGCACAATCTGGGAATTCTGGTTCCAATTTCTCTGTTCCTGGAGTCAATTTAGGGTTTTCCCCAATGCAATTTGGGGGTTTTCCCTCTATGGCCAATTTTGGGTTTCCACCTTATGCTCCATACAATTCAATGCTTCCTCAGTATGGTTCTAGTGTTCTTTCACCGTCTAGCATGCCTCCATGGTCACCTTGGTGTATTCCACCAACTCCTTATTCACATGCTACTGATATGCAAGGTATGCAAGCTGCTGGCATGTCCTTTGTTCGACCTTGGCTTCCTCAGGGGCAGTTTCCAGCACCTACTGCTCAAACTCCTCAGTTTCCTAGACCACCACAGCAGCAGGTCTCTACTGGAATGCATCCTCAAGCTATGTTAGCTACTGTTCCTGCACACCACTCTTCACCTGTGACTTGGTGCCCTGATTCTGGAGCTACACACCATGTGACTAATAATCCAGGCATTTTTGTGGATCATGTTCCATCTTCATCACAAGAACAGCTTTTGGTGGGCAATGGTCAGGGACTGCCAATTCAGTCTATAGGTTCAGCTCTTCTTCCTTCTTCTTTTAATCCTACAGCTAGTTTAATTCTTAAAAAGCTTCTTCTTGTGCCTTCTATAACTAAAAATCTTGTTAGTGTTAGTCGTTTCGCCCGTGATAACAATGTTTTCTTCTCTTTTCATGCCAATCATTGTTCTGTTCATCATCAGGACACTTATGAACTTCTTCTTACTGGTACTGTTGGAGATGATGGTCTATATTACTTTGATGGACCACTCACCAAGGCCAGCTCACAACCACAGTCTTCTTCTCCTTTGTCTTCTATCCAGGCTTGCTTAGCTTCCAAGTCTGCAGCAAATAAAGCATCTCCTGCTATTGATTTGCAATCTGCAACTGTTTCTCCTATAGTTCCTAGTCTAGTTCCATGTAATAATGCTGATTCTGTCAATGTTTCATCTACTGTTTCTGATCTAGTTTCTTGTAATAGTGGTAGTGGTATTTCAGTTTATGATTTGTGGCATTCAAGATTAGGTCATCCTCATCATGATGTACTTAAACAAACCCTTTCCTTGTGTAATATTTCTGTTCCAAGCAATAAAAGTGTGTTTTCATTTTGCAAAGCTTGTTGTTTAAGTAAGCTTCATAGATTACCTTCTTCTTCTTCCAATACAGTTTACAATACTCCCTTTGAGCTTGTTTTTGCTGATTTGTGGGGACCAGCTTCTTTGGAATCCTCTTGTGGTTTTTTATACTTTTTAACATGTGTTGATGCATGTACTAAGTATACTTGGGTTTTTCCCTTGAAGAAAAAGTCAGACACTTGTGCAACTTTTATAAATTTTCAAGCCATGGTTGAGTTGCAGTTTGGACACAAACTTAAAAGTGTCCAAACAGATGGGGGAGGGGAGTTTAAACCCTTGACCTCACACTTTCAGAAGTTAGGCATCATTCATAGACTAACCTGTCCACACACTCACCATCAAAATGGTAGTGTTGAGAGAAAGCATAGGCACATTGTTGAAACTGGCTTAGCCTTGTTATCTCATGCCTCAATGCCTTTGCAATTCTGGGATCATGCTTTTCTTGCTGCCACTTATCTCATAAACAGAATGTCTACTACTACATTGCAAGGTGCTAGTCCTTACTTCAAACTGTATGGTCAATATCCAGATTTTAAGAGTCTCAAGGTCTTTGGTTCAGCTTGCTTTCCTTTTCTAAGACCTTATAATTCCAATAAGTTGTCCTTACATTCAAAAGAGTGTGTGTTTATAGGGTATTCCATTAATCACAAGGGCTATAAGTGCTTGGACCAATCTGGGAGAATTTATATCTCCAAAGATGTCCTTTTTCATGAACATCGTTTTCCATATCCTATTCTTTTTCCTACTGATCATTCTTCTTCTTCCTCAGCTGAATTTTATCCTTTATCTACCATTCCAATAATTTCACACACTGCACCACCTAGTTCTCCTGTTTTGGCAGCTTCTGGTCATTCCTCACCAGGTCCACAAGATTCTCCTCAACAACAGCAGCCTCCAAGTGCTACACTCTCAGCTGATGACCCTTCTACTTCAACTCCAGCAGTTGTTTCACCACCTGTACCTTCATCCTCTGCACAGTCAGCTGATACCTCTGCTTCAGTGGTTGCTGCAGCTCCTCCAGTGATTGTCAACACTCATCCTATGCAAACAAGGGCTAAAAATGGGATAGTTAAACCCAGACTTCAACCCACACTGTTGCTCACTCACCTGGAACCTACTTCTGTCAAGCAAGCAATGAAGGATACTAAATGGTATAAGGCTATGCAAGAAGAGTACACAGCTCTTATGAACAATGGCACTTGGACCCTTGTTCCTCTTCCAGCTAATAGAACACCAGTTGGTTGCAAATGGATTTACAGAATCAAGGAAAATCCAGATGGTTCCATAAACAAGTATAAGGCTCGGTTGGTGGCCAAAGGATATAGTCAGGTTCAAGGGTTTGACTATTCTGAAACTTTCTCACCAGTGGTGAAGCCTATCACAGTAAGACTCATTCTTTCTCTTGCCATTTCAAGGGGCTGGCCATTACAACAACTAGATGTCAATAATGCCTTTCTTAATGGAGTGTTAGAGGAGGAAGTGTACATGGTACAACCTCCTGGTTTTGAACACAAGGACAAGAATCTGGTTTGCAAGCTGCAAAAGGCCCTCTATGGTCTTAAGCAAGCTCCAAGGGCCTGGTTTCATAGACTAAAAGAGGTTCTCATCAGGTTTGGCTTCCAAGCTAGCAAGTGTGATCCTTCCTTGTTTACTTACTATTCTTCTCAAGGCTGTATCTATATGCTGGTGTATGTAGATGATATCATCATCACTGGGGCTTCTATGTCACTTATTCAACAATTAACAGCACAATTACATTCCATCTTTGCACTCAAACAATTGGGTCAGCTGGACTATTTTTTGGGTGTTCAAGTCACACATCTTTCCAATGGCAACTTGCTTCTCAATCAGACCAAGTATATTTCTGATCTCCTCACTAAGGTCAACATGCTTGATGCAGCTGCCATTTCCACTCCCATGCAATGTGGAGTCAAACTGTCCAAAAATGAAGGTTCTGCTCTCAAGGATCCTACTGAATACAGAAGTGTGGTTGGTGCCCTTCAGTATGCAACTATTACTAGGCCTGAAATCTCTTTTGCAGTAAACAAAGTGTGCCAATTCATGGCACAACCTCATGAGGAACACTGGAAGGCTGTTAAAAGAATTCTGAGGTACCTCAAAGGTACTCTAACTCATGGTATTCTTCTTCAACCTTGTTCCATGACCAGGCCTCTTCCTCTCATTGCCTACTGTGATGCTGATTGGGGATCTGACCCTGATGATAGGAGGTCTACATCAGGGTCCTGTGTTTTTCTAGGCTATAATCTCATTTCCTGGACAGCCAAGAAGCAATCCTTAGTTGCAAGATCAAGCACTGAAGCAGAGTATAGAAGCCTAGCCAATACTACTGCAGAACTGTTATGGGTTCAATCCTTACTGACAGAACTGAAAATTCCATTCACTATTCCTACAGTCTATTGTGATAACATGAGCACAGTGCTTTTGACACACAATCCGATATTGCATACTCGCACAAAGCATATGGAAATGGATATATTTTTTGTAAGGGAAAAGGTCCAAGATAAGAGTCTTCTAGTTCAACATGTACCCTCTGAACATCAAAAGGCAGACATATTCACTAAGGCCCTCTCCCCAACTAGGTTTCTACTGTTAAAGGACAAACTGAATGTAGTTGACAAGCAAGTGCTTTTGTCACCTCCTTCAGTTTGAGGGGGTGTATTAGAGAGTATAGGTATATTGTTGATATGAAAATATCGGTTTCAATGTGTAAGTGTGTGCCAGCTGGAATGCCAGCTGGACACAACTGAAATTTCTGTTAGTAACAGCTGTATACAGCTGTCAAGTTTGTTAGAGTCAGTTATCTTTCTGTTAGAGGAAGTTACTGTTCAGTTAGCTTGTTCAACAAGCCACTGCATCCTATATAAGGATTCAATCTCTCATTGTACAATTCAGTTTTATCATAGTGAAATATTCAGATGCAAATTCTTTTTCTTTTCTCTGATTCTTCTATCACACTATTCTAATTTTCGAAAAGCATAGTAAGTATGAGCGTATGATGAATATGACAATGTGCCTACCAGGGAAGAATGAATCACTGAAAACACTACAACATCAGCTTCAGAGGGTTTCAATCCATTACCCAGGAGCACAGACTTATCAGACAGTTCGTCATTTAATTTCTTGAGATTCTCAAAGCTTGCGTCAAGGGCCACAGGGAAGGCTTCTGCGAATGCCACCCACTTCAACACCTAAACATGAAGAATATACAACTCAGAATTATTGACAGAAAGAGGGCAAAACATACAAGTTCCGGGGAACATATCAATTTTTCTATGACACATTAAATATCAATTCCAAGGTCAGCATTTGATATCAATGCTCGAAATCATAATCAATTTTTGATGAATCAAGGGCTTTTAACTACATACAGAGAGTATTAAATATCCTGTATTAATCCAAAGAAAGAAGAAAAAGTAAAGAAATAGGGAAGAAATAAGCAAGGACACAGAAGCATTTAACCCCGAATGATAAAAATGGTGTGATCAATGCATATAATGGTGTTGCCAAACTGAGGTATAGCCATTTACCTCAACAGAGTGATTAACCTCCTGTCCAGATGCTGCTGCGATGTTCAAGTAAAGAGTCTTAATATCATTATCAAAATTATCAGCTGGAATAACACTCTGCAAGCAAAGATAGAGCACGAGAATTTCCATCAGATATATCTATCACATTGAAATGGTGAATTCAGCAAACATTTTCACTATCTACCAAGATTACTAGTTGGATAACAAAAACAATGATCTAGTGATCTCTAAAATCAATGACAATGCAGCCTACATGCAATGCAACCCCAACCCAGTTGAGTGCAGCACTAGTTTTGTTCTGCCCATTGAAGCAAACCCCACAAGCAATGATTTTTAAGTGATAAATGGAAATTTCTATGAAGAAATGAAAAGAAAAGAATGGTGGGCATGGCATGGCATATACTTACAGAATCCAATTGAAGGTGCTTGCAGAGAGCCAAAACCACCGATTTCTTTCTGCTATCAACTGCAGCCATCTCTGATGAGTGAAGAATGATGATCTGAAGCTGATAGTGTTGTCCTTTCAAGTTCAAATTCTCTCACTGTTTCTCTATCTCTACACAATGTTCCTAAATTATGGTTCAGCAATGCAGGGTTTTAGGTTTAGGTTTCTGTCTTGTTCATCTTCATTGTTGTTTTTGGATTTTGTTTGCTGCCCGAAACGGTGTCGTTGAACTTCTTTTTGATTTCATTATTGGGCTTCCCAGTATGGTTAGCGGGCCCAATAACTGTTTGTTTTTGTCTGTCAAAATATTTACCTACCAACAGTTTGGGCCTAAAATTTTTGGACAAAGAAAGCCTAAAGATTAAAACACTCACATGAATTTATTTTTCATATTGAATTAGTTTCGTTAATTTTTGGTTCTGGCATGAGTGAGCATGCTCTGATTTTAATGTTTTATCTGTTTTGCATTGCTGTATCACTCCTTGGTGTTGCAAGTGAACTTTCTTGAGTTCCCCCTTTAGAGTCGTAAAGGCATCAGGTTGGGCTCATTTGAGCGCCTCGTGTTTATGTTCAACTTGTAATATGTTTGGCTTTCCACCATTATCAATGAGGAATATGTTCTCCTTTGACAAAAAAAAGCAATTATTTATTTAAAATTTTGTTTTCAATTAATTTACATGCAGCTACTATTGAGTCTTTAAAGACAAAAAAAAAAGCTACTGAGTTTTCATCCTAAAAAATCACATTAAAGAGAAAATCACAATGAACAATCACAAAAGTTAAAGAAATTTGGTATTATTCATCGTAATTTTGACTTATTTTTAGAGTTCATGAATGTTTTTCACATTTGATCAATGAGATGATTCTCATAATTGGCCTTTGTAAATGTTATTAATTTTATAGCTCTTGTTCTTAGAATTTATTTTTCTTTAAATAATGATCTATGAAATCATAAGGTACATGTGACATATTTTTCCTCAATCATTAATCACATGACAATTATGAGAATCATCTCATTGATTCGCATAATATTTTGTGGTGTTTAGACACTCATTTTGTGACGATTTTAGACTGCCACAAAGTGAAAAACTTAAATTAACGCGTCTTCTTCACGCTCTAAAATTGCCACAAACGCAAGACATCTGCATATGTCACTATGTCACTAGTGTAATGTGGGCTACAAATCAATTTTATCTTAATCAGATCTATCATCTATATTGGTCGCTTATACTTTTCACATCAATTTTTAATCTCTAACTAAAATTATAAATTATTTCTACTTTTCACATAAATTTTTAATCTCTAACTCAAATTATAAATTATTTTTGTGCCCTTCTCTTCCTCCTTCCTTCGTCTTCTCTCTTTCCCACCAAAAGAGTCAAAAATGGTTCTTGATTTTGATAATGATAAGGATAGATAGGCAGCATTGCAAAGATTGAGGAGAAAATGCATTGCTGTAAAGGCTGCAAGTGAAGGATTTTGACCAACACACAATTGCCAAAGCTGTGAGATTCTCTTCCACTTTGATTTCGATCGAAAGTCGCATGCAAATGCTTTTTATATTTAAATTAAAGGGACCTCACGGAACCAGAGTTTTGGCGTTTCCTGCTTGGCCTTTTCACCACCATCTCTCTTGCCATTGACATTCCTTTTCACATATCAAGACAATTACTATTACGTTGTTCCATGTAGTTGTATATACTCCCTCCATTCATATTTAACTGTCAAATTTGAAGAATTTTTTTTTCTATTTAACTGTCCACTTAGTATTTTAAGAGAGCATTAAATAATATTTTTACAACAAATATTCTTATCAGTAGAATAAATGAGGAGAGATAACACATACTTTAAAGGATAAAATAGAAAAAAAATTAATCACGCTCTTAATATATGTGCTTCCACTCAAAATTGACAATTAAATAGGAACGGATGGAGTATAAATGAAGAAACCAACGTCTTTATTTCAAGTGAATTGACGGTTAAATAATTAGTGAGAAGTGTTTTCTTGTTTGTTCATAATGGTTCTACCGACTCAAACATAATTTTTTAATAAAAAATAGGCTTAAATACTCTAGGGGTCCCTGAAATTGTACCCCGTATCAAAATAAGTCCCTGAAATTTTTTTTTCCGATTCCGGGTCCCTAGAAAAATTTGTTTGATCAAAATAAGTCCCTACGCCGGAGAAGACAGTGGTTGCCTCCTCATTGTTTCCACAAACCATGAAATAACATGTTTAAAACACTCCTAGACCTTCATATATCTGATCTGGGCGAAGAAATCGCAAGAAACAAAGCTAAAACGAAGAAACCGAGAAGCTCCATAAATTCCGGCGAGAAGAAATCAACTTGCGACTGACCTTTTCTCTTCAACTGTGACGACCCAGCCCACGAGACCACCACCACTGAGTTCCTGAGGACGAGACGAAGCCGGCCCAACACCCTGGTCGTAGCGCCGCCATGACCGCCGTCGTCAACCACTGTCTTCTCCGGCGTAGGGACTTATTCTGATTAAAAAAACAATTCCAGGGATCCGGAATCGGAAAAAAAAATTTCAGGGACTTATTTTGATACGGGGTACAATTTCAGGGACCCCTAGAGTATTTAAGCCTAAAAAATACTTGTAATTTAAAAAAAAAATGTGTGTATATATTATTCTGCTTAACCACGCCTGCAAATCTTATTTTAAAAAAATATATCTAAGTATAAATTTATCATAAGAAACATAGACTTAGTGTGCAGGAAAAGCTCTCGAGTTTGATCCCTACACCCAGTGACGGATGCAAGTAGAGTACTATGAGGGCAAGTGCTCTCACTTATGTCTCACATTGCTAAATGTCATCACTTATGTCCCACATTGCTAAATGTCATCACTTGAGTAGTAAAAGTATGTGGTTTTTGGTGGCCCATTTGGTAAAAAATGTTTTCACTTGTATCTCATTTGGTAAAAAATATCATCACTTCTAATAGTATATGTTAATTTTTTTAATTACAAATTTATATGCATATATTACCCCCACTACATAAAATTTATAGATCCGTCACTGCCTACACCCTACATAATACTTTCAAAAGGGGATGAAAATTACAAACTCGAAACAATCGCCACTTAAAACAGTAACAGGAGACCGGTTGATTTAAAAAGGATAGTCCAATTTAATTTGTAGGGTTAAGTTTGAGGTGAGTTAACATTAAATTTAATAAAATTCTGAACACACTAATTTGTTGATCAAAACTAATGTGGTCCTACACTTTCTTCACTCACTGGGGTCCTGGACATTGAGGAAAGAAGAGTCTTGAAGCGTGCTTTCGCCGAGAAATCAGCACAAAAAATCCCTTCTCACAGGATATGCTCCACCCGAGCCACCCAAGAATGCTTCAACAACGCACAAATTTTGCTAATAAGCACAGCAAAAATATGGTGTTGTGTCGTAGGAGCACGCACTAAGGAGATGACCGGCAAAAAGTCTGAAAAATACACCACACGTCTAAAAAAATATTTAGAGACCTTTTTTACTTAGTAAAAAATTAAAAAATTTGGAGGCCTAAAGCCCTTGCTTGGATAATTTTGCCCTTGGACCGACCCTGAATCTTATCACATTATCTATCTTCTATTTTTTTCCTCTCTTTTTTTAATATATGGATATTCTAGTAATATGTTTGAATCATTTTATTTTTCTTCAAAATCAATTAATATTGACTTTAAATAGCAACAAAATATAGAAGGATTTCCAAACATTAGGAAAATTTTCGGCAACGCCCAACTTAGCGGCGGTTGGCCAACTGCCGGCAGACTGATTTAGCGGCTACCGCCGGTCCTACTTACAACTACCGCTAATCCCCTGTTTTGGTGTAGTGTGTGGATGTGGATCAAATATTTTTCTAAAAACTTGCATTGTTAAATTAAAGAGGAAGAACATAATTTTTCACAACATTTAAAATAAATAACCCACATGATGGATAACTGCTCCCAGTCCCAGTAGCAGGAGCTAGCAACAGAACAAACTCGATGAACATATATATAGAATTGAGTTGAGTGTCTTATCTTGTTGGTTGCAGAATAAGCCACAAAGGGTTTGGTATAGGATTGGAGTGGCAGAGTACTACTAGCATATAGATACAAACAGAAACTGCTGTAAATATTGGAACTCACGGGCTTCTTCTAATTAATCTTTTCATAGCCAAATTACTGCTCTCTGCATGATAAGGTTAATTTTGCACAATGATCCAAACCAAATATGGTTGGACACATCGATCCTGCAAAATTTGGACTCTGCGCGCACTCATATATTCACGTACTAGCTATGAGAAATTAAGTTTAACTAAAAATAAACAGATAATTTTATGTGATATCACTTATATGCACTTCTAACACATCCCTCAAACTGAAAACCAAAGTTTGCATACTACAAGAAAAGGTAATTTTTATGGCAGCTTTCTGAGCAATTTGCAGCGGTCTGAAACGTCGCAAAATGAGTTTGGTGAGATCAAATGCCTTAGGAGTGTCGTGCGATGAATTTTGACCAACCGCACGAATAACTTCCAGTAGACATATAACAGCAATTTTGTGTGTTAGAATTAATTCTAAAAAACAGAAACTGTTACGAACATGTTACAAGTACTGAAAAAGAACTAAATAAGATAGGCTGAAACCACTCAACACCATTCATCCTTCATTGTAAATTAGTGACAGAACAGATTAATTTCCTTTCTTTCTCCGCTAATGTATTACTACAAACGGTTAACTAACTATGAGACTAATCTCTTTTGAATTGTCTTCTATTTTTACCACGATCCCAATCTTTTATGTTAACTTATAGTACATTACACAAATGTAAGCTTTGTAATTTTGTAAACATACCGTTATTGTTGGCTTTTCTATATGTTGTTTTCTTACACACTTTACACTTTACAGCACGATGGTCGATAGTGAAAAACAAAAGGTCGTATTGTTCTCTACTCATTTGTCTGTATACACTAAGAAACATTTTTATTTGCAAATTGCATACTACCATTTAATTTCCTCCCCTTTTCATCTACAGTAGTACTGATTTCTTCATTTTCCTTTCTGTATTAATTAATCATAAGTTCATAACACCCTTTTTAATCACGTTCTCGTCGCGGCGCCTTGAAAGTAAAATTGATAATGACAATTTGACAACCCAATGTTGGTGATTTTCAATTAAACTATGTGAAGTGCCCTCAGTAAACAACAAAAAATTGGAATATACATCAAGTGATCCCCTTCTGATCAACGGCGCTAGGAATAAATTAATTAATTAATTAATTAAACACCACTTTTGAATTGTTAGCGTGAATTTAGGGATTATGTATTCTTTTTTTTTTTTTTGAATGTAGGGAATAGGGATTATGTATTCTACTATTAAGAAAATTTGGATATTCAGAAACTAAAGTGCTTCTTTAATTTATAAGGCTTATTTGGATAACCAGTTCTATTTAACTAATCATATGGTACTTGTTCTTGCATGAACAATGAGGACCTTTCTCTAGGGTTTATGGTGGGATTGGTAGCCATTGTTATGCCAAAGAGAGAACCTCCTTTATTATGAATGGGGTTAGCCTTTTATAGTGGGGTTGAACCCTAAACCTAAATCTATTACATTTGGGTCTTGTCTATGGTCTATTGGGCCTTAGTATTGACCCATACGCCTAACTAAACCTATCTGGACGCTAACGAGCTCCTTCGTTGACTCGCCTTACCCATCGTTGTTCTAACGTTAAGGTCTCGCAAGTATCTTGTTTGGCGGGACCTGTCCAGTACTATTTGGTAACAATTGTCCTTATCACATAAACACTTAGTGTGGTTAATTAGTTTATCTTTTTGAATGTTTATTTTGAATTCTAGCCAGAAGCTTCATAAGATACTTCTTTTTTAGCATAAGTGCATGCATTACTCGTGCTAACCACTAGGGTTGTCCAGTTCTTTTGGGTCCGTCCGAAACCGCCTGACCCGCTACTAAAAGAGCTTAACTCGGGTTGGGCGGTCCGGTTAGTGGGTTGGCCGATAAAAAAACGGTTTCCTTTGGTTGAGTTCAATTTGGGGTCTGAACCGATCAAACCAACTCTTAAAAAATAATCAGCCCAGCCCAATCCCACCACCCACACTCACTAACCCTAGACTACCATATAAATACATTCAGAGTCTCTACTATCTCAGAAACCCTAGCCTCAGTGGTGGAACATCGTTGGGGCGGGGGAGGGCCCTGGCCTCCCCAAAATTCTCAAAGAAAATTATTATATATGTCGTATTCTCTTATTGTTGCGTTGCATACATGTATAACAAACCATAACTTTAATTTCAATATCCCCACATCAACCAACCCTCTCTTTCCACCGTCTGATCATCTAGCAACTGGGTGCTCTACATAAATTTAGATAAAATAAATACATTGCAACTTACATTCTCTCACTCCTTTACATTTCTTTGTCATAAGACTCATTGCTTTTGCCCAAACACTTTTTTTAAGTATTAAAATTATAAAACAAAATTCATGATACAACTTATAGCATTTTAACTTTTTATTGGATTTTTTTATTTGTATATTAAAGTTAATGTATTAAAATTTGTTTTTTTAATTCATGTTAAACTCAACATGTCAAATTCTAGTTTCGCCGTTGATACATTATACGTGAAACCACGTTTACGTTGATTCTAAAATCAAAACAAGCACACACACACACATTTCTAGCAAATTAAGTTATCTTTAGTTGTCATCTTTTGCATATAGGGTGCTAATTTTGTTTGGAGAGACACATCGTTATTATTTTCCTTAATTCTTTGTCACTAGTGTTTTTTACCCGCGCGTTGCACGGGAAATTTGTTTATTGTATTTAATACATCGGTTAATATTTTAAATTATAAAATATTTAAGATGCTAAGAATGTAAAAACAATCATAATATCAAGATGTAGATATTTAAATAGCATAAGCCAAAAGTTTTAAGTTTTGCATATGTGAGGTATAAGTGTATAACTGAATTTTGTTTGTGACGATGTATACTCGTGTTGCATAAAGGGTAATGCTTTTGTGTTTTAGATATGTAACAATACATAGATATATAATTATTGTTTAAATTATTAAAAATTCATTTAAGTTATAGAAAAAATGGTTTTTTATTTTTTTAACTCTATAAATTTTCATTTTACATATAAAATGTTCCTCCCAGTGAGATCTCGTAACTCTAATTTGTTAGCACTAATAAATTTAGGTCATAATTTTATTGTACATATGTATTAATATTTTTTATTGTTAGTACTTTTTTACTATCCAATTATTATAGTTATATGCATATATAAATATACACTCTTAAAATTTTGAAAACAATACTCAAATTAATTATATTAAATTTTTTCTATTAAAATAATATCAATCAATTAGTTTAGAATATAATGATTGTATAAAAAAGTATTATTGTATTTTTTATATAAAATAAAATCTCACATAGGTAGCATCAGGGACGGATGCACTTATAGCACTATGGGGGCAAATGCCCCCACGACTTTTTCTTAAAACTGTATAACTATATAACTAATATAATATTTTGTAATAGTAAATCTGTAAATGTATATCATTTGCCCCCACGCTTGCTGTGAACAAAAATATTGCCCCCACGCTTTAGATTTTGACATTCCATCTTTAACCTGTTTCTCATTTCCTGTACTCAAGTACAATCCATACATTTTAATTTTTAAATAGAGTGTGAGCTTGTGGTTTTAAAAACCAATAGAAAATCATGCAAATAAATTTATAGCATTAAAAAAGGGTTAAATAGGTTTTTCGTCTATGAACTTTGAGTGAGATTTGGTTTACATTCCTTACCGAAGTAAAAGCCGAGATAGGTCCGAGGGAACGAAAACCAAATCTTGCTTAAAATTTAAGGATGAAAAAACGTATTTAACCCCTTTTTTTAATGCTATAAATTTATTTGTATATATTGCCTCCACGACTTGAAATTCCTGGATATGTCACCGGGTAGCATTATAGTAGTTTAAAATTAAAACATATCAATTGAAAATTATACACAAATACAAACAACAGTCGCTTTTAGGTTTCAGAAAGATAAGCAGTAGAAAATTGTGTGCATCTACAGAACAAATATTTCTAGTATTTTTACGGTGAAATTTGCTCTTGTGTTTAAGGCATGGATCAATACCTTGGTTTATTTATAGCTTTTTGCCCCGTAGGAGCTTTTTCTGTTAATTTTACATGAATTTTCATGTAAAATGTTCATCCCTGTGGGAACTCTTAACCCTATAGTTTAACTTAAACAAAAATACATCATATATTTATTAATGTTTTCTAATCTCTACACGACACATTTTAATCATCAAATTGTCATGCCTTTATATTTATTTCTTTTTAAAACTTTTAAAAAGTTATGAAAAAAGTAATGACATCATATTGATTTTTTATTTACCACTCATAGGAATTAGATTTCGACCTATAAGTTCAAACAATCACTTTTTATCTATGTGTTGCACGAAGAACTTTCTCTTGTGCTTAAGACATGTTCAATACCATACTTTAGCAATATTTTCAGATACTAAAGGACATACTTAATGAGAGATATATAATGTTACATAATGTGTTCATCTAATTTGATTTCCCTCAATTTATAACTCATCTCGTCCTAGTACTAAGTAACTACTATACTAACATCTAACTAACTTAACAGTCCCTGATTAATTTCCCCTTCTGTTACATCCTTACATGAGTTTGAAAATTTAAGTAAACACACTTCTCTTAGGTGATAAATGGAAACAATATAGAAACAACCGCAGTTCGCAGCTAATGAGAAACTCTGCCAAATTCACCTAGCAACCATCAAATCTCTACGTGTCCATGGTAGCTCTATGGACCCTCAGCACCAGATCAGCTCCTTTTTCCTGAAATTAATATTTATTAAAATAAGACAAATTAAGAAAAAATCAAGAAATAAACAACATAAATTCTAATCAAATCTAAAATTTAAAAATGTACTAATTAAAGATATATAAAAACTATCAAAATTTAGCAAATCACAGTAAAAACTTATAAAATCATAAATTAAATAAAAATCCGAAAATTCAATAAAGACACCATAAAAAATAATTAATAACCTCAAAATAAATCAAAAATAAAATAAAAGATCCAAGATATAATCAAGAAATAAACAACATAAATCCTAATCAAATCTAAAATTTAAAAATGTACTAACTAAAGATAGATAAAAACTACCAAAATCTAGCAAATCACAATAAAAACTCATAAAATCCTGAATTAAATAAAAATCCAAAAGTTCAATAAAAATACGATAAAAACTAATTAGTACTCTCAAAATAAATCTCTAAACCTATCTCTATTTAACTATTTAAGTATATACTAATCTAAAATAGAGAAACAAATCTAAACTATATCTCTAGGAGATAAGACTAATAATAAACTAATCTAACAAATAACAATAAACAAAACAAAATCTTTAAAAAATATTTTTTTATGTAGATACTAATCTAAAATAGAGAAACAAATCTAAACTATATCTCAATGAGATAAGACAAATAATAAACTAATCTAACAAATAACAATATAAACAAAACAAAATCTTTAAAAAATATTTTTTTTATCTCTATTTAACTATTTAAGTAGATACTAATCTAAAATAGAGAAACAAATATAAACTATATCTCAGAGAACCTGGTTACTTGGTAAACAATTGGGCCTGAAACCGCGAGGATCAGAAGCTTTGATGCTTCGTGGTTTAGAGGCTCAGATTCGTCAAAATCATCCCCATCTCAGTTAATATGCCGGGGTCGTGGTTGACTTGGAACGTTCGTGGGCTTGGAGATAGAACAAAAAGAGAGGCAGTCAAAAAGGCAGTGATGCAATTGAAACCAGAACTTGTGTTGTTACAGGAGACTAAATTAAATGAACAAAGGCAGCGTACAATAGCTTCTTGGTCTCAAAGCTTGAATATGCAGCATGCTGAATCTTCTTCTGTTGGCTCAGCGGGGGGGGCTGATGTGTTTGTGGCGGGAGAGTTATCTGCAGGTCTTGTCAGTGGCAGTTGAAACATGGTTTATTCTTATGACTGTGAAACTTCCTAATCTTGATAATACAGTATTGGTAGGAAATGTTTATGGCCCTCATTCCGAGGCGGAACACAGATAATGTTTTGAGGCTCTTATGCAACGTGTTATGCGCCATGGTGGTTTGGTGTGTCTTGGAGGTGATTTTAATGCAGTTCTGCTTGGATCTGAACGGTCTTGTTTTAGATGCGGGAGATTTATCCTTCCAACAGTTTGTGCATGATAGTAACTTACTGGATTTGCCTCTGACCAATAGAGAGTATACTTGGTTCTCAAGCCGCAATGAGGGGCTGTGGTCTCGCCTGGATCGTTGGCTGTTGTCTGAAGAGGTTATGAGAAACGTTTTGGGGCTGCTGCATATTTTTCCAGCTGTTGTTTTGCTGAGATATCGAAATTTGCTAATTCATGTTAGGAGCTTGCTGTTTTTATTGTTGATGTATGCTGGTGCTGATGTTAATTCTGTCGGTGATGTTGTTGTTGTTGCTGATATCGCTGTTGTTGTCGTTGCTGTTTGTTGTTGCTGTTATTGCTGTCTTAGTTGCTGTTGCTGATTTCTGTTTTGCTGCTGCTGTTACTGGTATTGCTGTTGCTGTCGTTGCTATGCTATTGCTGCTATTGCTGTCATGTTTCTCTGTTGTCGTAGATATCTATTTTGCTGCTGCTGTTGCTGATATTGCTGTTGTTGTCGTTGCTATCCTGTCACTGATGCTTTTCCTTGCTGTCTTGCTGATGCCAACCGCTGCTGTTTGGTTTATGTGATTTTTTCTGTTTGGTTTTGGAGTTTGTTTTACTGATGACTATTTCAAGTCTGCTACTCTGCAAAGGAATATCTACAGCTTCAGCATCAAATACGAGCTTGTTAATAAGTTTTGGTTTAGTTGCAGTTTGGCTTTCCCATGTTGGTGGTACTCTTTTTCCTTGTTAGGTTTTTATCCCATTGAGTTTTTCCTAGCAAGGTTTTAATGAGGCTCCTTCTTGGGATTCTGTTACTTGCCATTCTGTGGGTTGGTGGTGGGTTTGTGCACTTTCAATTTGCACCTTTGCTATTGTAATGATCTTTCTTGGACATCTTGTACTTCCTTCAATCTTGAGTCATATTTTAGGCTCAGGCTTTATTATTAATAATATACATTTCACTTTCAAAAAAAAAAACAACTAACAATAAAAAACAAAATCCTTAAAAAATATTTTAATCCGAAAATTCAATAAAGACACCATAAAAATTAATTAATAACCTTAAAATAAAATAAAAGATCAAGATAAAATCAAAAAATAAACAACATAAATCCTAATCAAAACTAAAATTTAAAAAAGTACTAATTAAAGATAGATAAAAACTATCAAAATCTAGCAAATCACAATAAAAACTCATAAAATCATGAATTAAATAAAAATCTGAAAATTCAATAAAAACTAATTAGTACTCTCAAAATAAAATAAAATACCCAAGAAAAAATCAAGAAATAAACAACTTAAATCCTAATATAATTTAAAATTTAAAAAGGTCTACATGTGCTTGGATATCTTGTTGTATTTTTCTTCATATTTTTTGTCAACATGTGATTTTTTTTATAAATCCCTTAAATTTAAATCCAGTTACCTATTCAAAAAATTAATTCAAATGGCTTTTTGTGTTTTCCAATATACAATTTTTTTAAAAAAAATATACACTAACTATTTAGAATTATTCAATTTGTATACATTTTACTAAAAACAACATTCAATACGATGCTATAATTAATAAAATAGGGTCAGGAATAACAAAGTGAAGTATGCAACTTAAGATGATACTATGTCAGTGAACTATATCACTGTTGATTAAACAACAAAACTACATGCATATGTTTACAATAACAAACACTGAAGTTGTTAAATTCTAGAGTGCAGTCCACAATATAGAGAAGGAAAATCCAAGAAAAGAAAGGTGAGCAATAACAATGATCACAATTCAAATAACATATCAAAAACATAAAACACAAAACGGTTTCTATTTCTATGTTAGCTTACCTCTTCAATCAATTTATTTCTCATTCATGGTCTTTTAAATAGACAGCTTGAAGGCACATTCCCACATCGAACCTGAATCAAAACACATTTAATCTTTGTCAGTCAAGAGTTAAGTAAAAGTCAATCATTCAATCAAGAAGACAGTCTCCATGGATTAAAGGTAGCATAAAGCAGCTGAAATAGAACAAAATATTGTCTATAAAAAGGGAACAAAGCAAGTTGTACGAATAGAGAAGATGGGGAAGAAGAAAGTCCTAAAAATGCAGAGAAGCCAAAGACATATAAGGACTATGTTGAATATCTGTTAAGATTTAGTTTATTATTAATCTAACAAAGAGATAGAAAGAAACTAAATCTATCTAAACCCATCTCTATTTAACTATTTAAATAGATACTTATCTAAAATAGAGAAACAAATCTAAACTATATCTCAATGAGATAAGACTAATAACAAACTAATGTAACCAATAACAATAAAAACAAAATAAAATCTTTAAAAAATATTTTTTTATATGTGATTTTTTTTTCACGGATTTGTTTTTCTTTTATTTATTATAAAAATGTACATATATGCTTTTTTTTAATATTTTTAATATCAAATGGGAATTAATCTGTGAGTGACACATCATCAAATTGGCCTAAGAATTAATCTGGGAGCGACACGTCATTAAATTGGCTTGAGAATTAATCTGGGAGCGACACATCATTAAATTGGCTTGAGAATTAATCTGGGAGCGACACGTCACCAAAGTAGTGATTCTTTAATCAAGTGATTACAACAATTATTTGTCTTCCATGAAGTCTATCATGTTCTCTAGATACTAAGCACGCATACAAAAATTTAAGATCATGGCATCCTATCACATCTTGAAAAACCATCATATCATGCTAGTGTGTTTCCTTTCCCAAGTTGATCGGGTGGCTGCACTAAGCTCATATGTTTGTGGCACGAAGATTCATTCTGACTTTCTCTTCAAGTGTTGAACGGAAATATCACTTAAAGATTCATTAATTATAGTAAAACTCTCAATATCTATGCAGAATATTCCTTTTCTTAAAAGTAAGGATTTGTTGTTATCAACAAAAACTACATTATCTCTTCTAGGACGTTCTTTATCTTGGAATTTTACTCAAGTAACAAATTTAGGCTAGCAACCTTCCACATTTCAAGGCCCAAATCGGTTAACGACTAACTGAAAGTTGATCTATCGACTAATGACTGATTGACAGTCGATCTATCGGTTAACGATTGACTGAACACCGATTCACCGGCTAACGACTAATTGATAATCGCTCCATTAGCGAACAACTTATTATTAGTCGATCCATCATCTAACAACTACCGTATTCAGCACCTTGTAACTCAGCTAACTAAATTCAACTGCCATATTTAAACAGTCAAAATCAGCTAATCAACAGTCGGCGTAGTCAGCCGAATTTTCACTATTTTTGGGTGCTAACATAACAAAAAAGTGCAATGGAGAAGAGGTTTCACTCATCTCACTAGTCCTTAGCGCAAGAGTTTTTGTCCCTCGCTACAAGACTAAGCAACCTTCAAAACTCTTTCTCAAAACTCTGGTCCATTCCATCAAGCCCTCCTCCACCCCTACTGTCACCTCTATCCCTCTGTGGCTCCATTACCACAACCTCCAATCCATCTATAACTATCATGAACATAATCCTTAAAACCCTCACACCAAATCTCTTTATCACTCTCCTGCTGTTCCAAATCTCACAACGAACACAAACTCCATGAGAAGCAGGAACTTCTCGAGCGACTTGAAACTCTCTCCCACACCGTGCTGCTATGCGTTTCACACCATAGGAAAGCGTTTTGCACCTCTGATATGCTCTATAACATGAGTTGCACAGTTTGATCGTGTTCGAATTAGATTTTGCTTTGTCTTCAGGGTTTGAGTGTTTATGTGAAGAATGTGGAAGAAAAATTAGCTTGACTGAGAGACGTTGATTTCTGACTCTCCCTTTTCTACTCTCGAGGTCACTAATAACGCTAAAGAAGAAGGTGGACGAGCATAGTGTTTGTGTCCTTCATGAAGCATTTGCTCTATTTGATTTCAAGGATGAGATCATTGAAGATTTGAGAATGTTGTTGGTTCGATGTGTGATCTCGCCAATTATTGAGGGGAAGCATGGGCGGACCCATGTTGAGGCTAGATGTGGCTTTAGCCACACCGGTTTTTTTTTTTTTAATTCATATGCTTTCATTTTATATGCTCTCACAATTGTGTGTTGCTTTCATTCTATTCTCTTCCTGAACGTATTTGATACTGTGTCTGTTATTCATATCTATCATGAAATCAATGTTCACTCAAATTATTGTGCTCATCATGTCATCCAATACAATACATATATACAGAAAAATATACTCAAACATATAAATTGTAATAAACGGCAAAACCTTCACTGACCACTTTGCAAGCTACTCAAAAAATTCATTAGAAGAAATTTTGTTGTAACATGCTATGTGCTACAGTGGATTTCTCATGCACCTCCTATTTTTCGGCCTCCAATATTAGTGTAGTATAGATTGTTGTCTTCTTATTGTATTTTTTCCTGTTTTATTGTTCCTGTTTCTTTATCGTACTGTTGTTTTCACTTTGTTTCTTTTGTTATATTTCGTTGTAAGTCTGGTCCTTCTTGGACTGTAAACTCTTCTATTTCCATGAAAAACTTTCTCTCATGGTTTTATCTATAACATTTATCTTTTTCGAAAAAAAAATATTTTCAATATATTTTAGTCTCTATAATTTCTTTTATGTTTAGCCACATTGATATATAACGTCTGGATCCGCCCCCGAGGGGAAGGAAGATGGAAGAAGGGAGGGGATAGTGAAAGAATTTGGAGGCGGGGTCCTAATAATATAATTTACAATTGAGGCAAACTAAAATAAATTAAAAAATAAAAACACTTAATCGGGTCAGCCTGTGATAGCATCATGTTTGAAAACTACTATCAATTCTACTTAATCAAATAAATTATAAGGCACCACTAAATTAAGCAAAATCAATTCCACTTACCACACAACAAATAGTTGATTCTGTCAAACAACTAATTACCTCAATGATCACATGAATGGTTTTAAATTATTATTTCTAACAAGTTGATTCCATGTTAAACACAATTAATTCTGAGATTTTACAAGAGAATTTCATAAATTTTGCCCTACAAAACACATTTCTTTCATAAAGATATCTAAACATCAATCATATCATTTTAATTAGAGTAAAGTACACTCATCCCCCTCAAATTTTGTTAGAATAACACTCCACCCCATTTTTATCTAAAATCTACACCCCACCCCATTTTATATAGAGGCAAATTTAGTGACGAAAAATATTCTTCATTAATAATTAGTTATATTTAAATTGTTAATCAATAATTTCAAAAAATATTTTCAATATAATCCAATAAATATAAAAATGAAAACATCACAGTCCTCCTCATTCTCTCAATCGTGTTCTTCCTCCGTAAATTCACAATGCAAATTCTGCAATAGCAAACATGACTAGTTGACAAACCATATCTTGAACATAGTGAAACATGCTTGTGTTTTCATATTTGGTAATAATTCAATTTTAATCAAAACAATCTATTTATACCTCCAATTTTTAAAATTGGATTGTAAACCCAAAAAGCAACACAAATGGGTGAAGAAAATAGAGAAACAAAATTAATAAATATGAAGTGGATCGGAGGTTATTAGAACCCAACGATGCGGTGGAGCACCGTATTTAACAAAATCCAACAACATTTTAAACCAACAAAGCGTTCGCTCACAACTTAAAGGGGTGAAGTTCACAACAAGTAGTTGAACAAGTGGCTTTGGGGATGTGCGATTCACGTTCTGGGGTTCAGGTCGCAACAAAACTTTGAGGCATGGTGGTGTCATGGGGTTTCACATTCTGGGATGGTTGTCGTCGTGTTAAAGGGAGCAAAGGTTTGGTGGTGACCGTTTGTGGTGAGAAATATGATTTGGAGATAGATGAGACGTGGACTTAACAGACAGAGTGGATGGTTTTTTTAAATTTAATTCAGTAAAATTATTTTCATAAATTGATGTATGATAGTGTATATGCATTTAATTTATTTAAATTTTAACTAATTAGTAATTATTTTTCATTAGTGACGAATTTGTTTTCGTCACTAAATTTTGCCTTTATAAAAAATGGGGTGGAGTGTAGATTTTAAAAAACAATGTGGTGGAGTGTCATTCTTGCAAACCTTGAGGGAGGTGAGTGTATTTTACTCTTTTAATTAACTCACATTTACCATACACAATTTTAGTAGTATTAAATTCGTTCAAAATTAAATCAATTCTTAGAGCACCGGTCCAAACACATATATAGATATTAGAGGGACCCGAAAATGTACATGTCCCTTTTAGATTCCTGCGCACTCCTGCACTGCTGCTCCACGCCATTTATCCTCCACTATCTTCTGCACATCTTTCTTTAATGGCACCACCCACCACAGTCACCTACTTGCTTTTAATGCTTTTCTTTTTCTTTCCAGCATGGGACGTCTTGCATCCAGCTAACTTTCCCTCCAAAGTCTTAAAAGTATAAATGCACTTCCTCTTTTCCTGTATTATTACTTGAGAAAAGCGTACCCATGTCTCATTTACAATTGAATTTAATTAGATCCCGAATCACTCTTGAGAGAAAGAGATGGCTTTTTCAAGATAATTTAAGCTAATTATGATTTTTTTTGCAAGAGGAAATGAAGCTAATTAAGGAAAATAGATGATAAAGCTGTGTTTTCTCTCGAGATCAAACACTAAATGTTTGTACAAAAATTTTAAATATTGCAAAGTGTAAACTAAAAATTACTGAAAGGATTAAACCCTAAACTTTTAAGTCAGAGATTGTTTAATAGATTGTGTTAGTTATTTGAGTTAGGAAACTAGTTTGGGATGAGAATATGTTTGTTAGTTTGATGAGAGATTTTGACAAATTTTTGGAACTATTTTGAATCATGTTATTTAGTACTATAAAGTGATTTATCAAGTTTGTGTGGTTTTTATAAATAAAAAAATCATATTTTTGCATTAGTATTATTTTAATAGCAATCCGATCAACCCTCTCAAACCTATCCGAACATTGTCCGTAAAACTAAAACTCATGAATTTTCCAACTCAACCCAAACAGTTTTGATTGGTTTGAGTTTTATTTAGGCAGAAATTCCATCAAACTTTATCCGTGTGCACCCTTATGAGAGACTATTATTCTGCTAGAATTTGTTTTAATTAAGACCCATTTTTCTTCTTTTCTTTGACCAATGAGTTTCTTTTTTCAATCAAAACATGGTTCATAATCAAAACTACCAATGCAGAATGCACTTACTTAAGATACGAAGTGTTGAATCACCATGTCAATTAACAATTAGTTTGATAAAATTAAATACCTTTCTTTTAAGGTTAAACCGATCAATAAATCATTTTAGTTCCACCCAATTTTTAATCAGGTCACTATATTTTAAAACCTTTAAATAAATATTTATAGTTCTAATACTTTTTAATTAACTCCCAAATGATGATTTTTTTTATGAGGTAGGTATTCTTGACAGGAAACTATCATATTCGAGTTTGTAATATTTGCATACTAGTGGGACTATCTGTCTCGAATATTATTTTTTTCCATACACAATACTCAAACTCAAAAGTTTAGTTAAGTAATCACCGTTGATAATCTTTGATTACCAACACTGTTATAAACCATTAAAAATAATAATGATATTACAATACTATATACTCACCCTGGCATTCTTATTTATGACATGGAAATCTAATTACTCACATCACATGCTAGTACTATTCATGAAGGAGACACGAGAAGTCTTGGATCCCTCTTCTGATCTCACGTCCAACCTAGAGATAACACCCTCGATGTTGAGTAGCAGGCTAAAATGTTTGGCCTTTTGTTGTTTAAGGACTCGTTTTTAATTTCTGTTGTTTTGACTCCAGTCTCCAAATTAGTTTAGCTAGCTAGGGAGTTCTCAAAATAATTTGGAGATAATCAACTTCGTTATAAGGCCCATCGTGAGTTTAATTTTTCATCATATATCCTTTTGTATACTCTTTTTTTTTTGAAACATCCTTTTGTATATACTCGATTTGAAGAAAACTATTTAGAAATCCCACCAACAATTAAAGCAAACAAAACTTCACAATATATCCATTAAATTAAGTTAAAGCTTTGGATAGATTAAAAGTTTTTTCTTATTATCATGCACAGTGGCGGAACTTGATCAGAATATTTGAGGGAGCTAAAATATTATGTTAATACATGAATTAATTTTTTCAGTAGCAATACGAGCAAATGGTCATTTTTTATTCTTTTTGAGCTTGTATAACTAATAGTATAAAAGTTATTATCAAGATTAATGATAAGTTAAAAGATATAAATGAAGTCCAATTTAAAATCTGGTCAAAAGTGGAGCCAATTGTATAGTTGGTAAAATATAAAACAATGTGAAAATAACACCTTAAAATCAGGTGCAAAGAGGAATCGATCCCAGTGGCGGATCCAGGACCCCGGGGTCAGGGGGTTCAAATTTTTCAAATGAACACATCGGTAAAAATATAATTTAAAACAACTTTAATATGTTCATATATCATAAATTATACAAGTCATAGTTTTCCTCTGCGTGATTTCATATTCTGAAATCGTTGAAAACTTACACTAACACTAGCGATCATTTTCTCCCCTCAATCGAGGGAAAACTGAATAAAGTTAAATCTTACATAAAACTTGCAAAAAAATATAAAAGCGACTTTCTCTTATCATTTTACTTGCTAACAAAAATAGCAGGCAAATAAGTAAAAACAGAGAAAAAAATACTCATCACTTGAAATTCTGTATCTGCAGATATTTATCTATATATGCACATGCATATGTATGTATGATTCATTAATATCTATCATTTTAGTATCACGTTTGACATTCAATAATTATTTATTAGACTTTTAGGGACTGCAATTGAAATTCTATTGTGTTATACTAAATTCATGCTCCTTCGTTCTGTTTATGTTATTGGTTGCCTACAAATGAAATTATCAAGTTTGACAAATTCAGTGGAGATTACATGTGATGATGGTGATTTGAGCACATATTACTTCACATATCCCAATCACCATTTTGTAAAATATCTTAGTTTAAATTGACCAACAGAGATGAGAAATCTAAACTGAAAACACCAGAAACATATACTATTCTCATTGAACGTTTCCAATTTAGTAAAGATCAGATAAATGAATAAGTCGATTGTCTTCAAGAACTAAGTAACTAACTCGAAACAGAAAAATTGAACAAAGGAAGAAGCATAATTTGAGATTGAGCTATTGTGTAGACGATGATCCTGATTGCAGTTCTCACTTCTCAGTTAGGTAAGACTAAGGGTAGCGAGAGAAAGAGGGTGAGTGGCTGAGTGCGCGTGTGTGAGAGAAAGTGAGAGAGTAAGTGAGTGTGAGTCTTTAGTACAAATAGGTGCAAAGCTTGGTCTACTAGTATAGTTTAAAATTTTCAGGGGGTTCAAAAAAAATATTATATAGGAGTGTGTTCTGGGAATGAACATTGAAGAGAGGTATAATACCTAGTGGTAGAGGGATTGTGCTAAGAGAGAATCAGAATGAGAGAGAGAGTGCTGAATTTCGAGTGTTATTTCATCAAATGAGCCAAAAGTCCCCTACACTTGATAACTACCTCCTATTTATAGAGCTTGGGTACTACCTATTGGGCCAACTGGGCCTCCGAGGTCAAGGCCCATCTGAAGGCCAGGGTCCCGCCTCAGGGCGGGATACATGCTAGGCGTTGCCCCTCTAGGGGCTCGCCCAGTCCACTAGTCCACAAGACACCGAGCTCGAGGTACGAGAGCTAAGGGTGTCTTTTAAATGCTTTTACATATGTCTTACAGTACACCAGAATCTGCACTGCCAACATGGCTTGAGAAAAGAGAAGTAAACTATATCGCCAACATGGCGTGAGCAAAAGGAAACTTGCATTTTCAGTTACCCAGTCCACTGACTTGACGAGCAACCCGAGCTGGCAAGTCCACTAGTCCACAAGCGGCGAGGACGATTACTTCGTATTGGCGATAAGTTGGAGCAGGTGTATGATCGTTCGCCGGCGGAAAAGGTGGCAGGCATGGGTCATGTGCTGATCATTCAATCATTGACTGGCGGTAACCCCGGCGAGCGACTGAACTTTGTTGTTGGTGTCACCTGTCAGGCGATGGTGTTTGATCTTTATAGTGGCGAGGCTTTTCGCGCTTTCCCACAAACAATAACAATTGGGTTTGACAGCCAAAAGATGAAGGGCGAGCGCCCTTGGTTCGCAAGTCCACAAGCTCGAAGCAGGAGAGCGAAGTGTGTCTCCAAAATGTGACCGTCAATCTCTGTCCCCTTGTGATCCCCCTAGCAGGTCGCCCGTTGCCACTTTCCACTTGGTACGGCGTTCCTCGGCTGGCGGTTTCGACCAACGCGCAGGAACTATTCCCAAGCTTCTAGTTGCAATAGCTTCCCCGCCTAGAAGATCACCTAGCCACGTTACTTGGCGGGATCAACAAAGGATGTATAAAGCGTGTAGGTCGCCGACATGGCGCAAATGAAACACAAACCGCCAATAGCGCAAGGAAATACGCAAATACATGAATCTCCGATTGACGCGGGACCTAGAAAGATGGTGTACAAACGCCTACAAGATTAAGGAGTCGTGGTGGCCCGCCTCATATGACGTGACTCGCTGAATAGAAGCTGGCTGGCCTGGTGACATGGTCTCCCGCCAATCTCTCCCGCATCCTCCCCTCGTAGCATCTTCATGGATCAAGTTGCTTCCTGGGCGAGTCCCCTAATATGGCGAAGGGACTCAACCAGTCCACAAGACACCGAGCTTGAAGCATGAGAGCACAATGTGTCTTCAAGCTGAAGTCGCCGCCGCATCGTCCCTAGGAGAAGATCCGCCCAGCACGCATGCTCCCTCACTCGCCATAGTCTACAAGTCCACCAGACTCTGTGTCCAAGTCATGAGGAGTAGGAGCGTCCTCACTTGCCGCATCGCCATCACCATCTTGCTTTAGCCTTATAAGAAATTAGTTTGACTTGCTCGCCACTCTCAGCGTAAGGCCGCCACCATTTTGCGGTAGGTCGCTACCCTCATTTTTGGCGGTAGGTCGCAACCCTCTTGCGGTAGGTCGCGACCCTCTTGCGGTAGGTCGCCACCATTTTGCGGTAGGTCGCTACCCTCATTTTTGGCGGTAGGTCGCGACCCTTTAGCGGTAGGTCGCCATCCTCTTGCGGTAGGTCGCGACCCGCTTGCGGTAGGTCGCCACCCTCAGCGTGAGGTCGCCACCCTTTTGGCGACTTTTGTGTGTCTAAAAACTGAGTCTTACAGGTCGCCACCCATAGCGTTTGGTCGCCACCCTTTGGCATGAGGTCACCACCCTAGCGGTAGGTCGCCACCCTTGGTGTGATCGTCCCATTTCGGGACTCAAAGTGCTTTGGGTTCCAATGGCCAGTTGGATTACCAAAGCGGTGCTCAGTAGAATGGGCAATTTGTACCCCACACATCGCCAATGAATCCGGTGGTTACGTGGGCTTTTCCGGGGCTAATTTAGTTCATCGTGAAACTTGTTTCACTTTGTAACTAAATCGCGCCATCAGGAGCTTGTCCCACCCAATAACAAACCGCTTATGGAAGAGTCTTCCAAGTTTCATAAAACTTTAATGGTGTGCCTCAATTCACCCACTCCTTCTCTTTGATCCGATTTGCTCCTCTCTGTCTGAATCAAAACCAGTGAGGACAATATAACTTCTAACATCAACTTCAAAATAAGAAAATTAGGAAATACAACAACTGAGAAGGGAATCAAATGAAAGATGGAGGAAAAGTTTGAAGGAATTGGAAAATTTGTTGCCAGCGATCTTAACCATAGCAACGCTTTACTCGCCAAACTTCCACGGCCAAAACAAAACGTGCCCGCCAGAATTCCGCCGCCGGAGTAAAACGTGCTTGCCAGATTCCAACGCCAGCGACGTTCTCCCGCCGCCGAACTCCGTTGCCAACAACACTTGCTCGCCGCCTAACCTCAAAACGTGCTCGCCAAAGCCAACGCGTGCTCGCCAAAGCAAACGTGATCGCCAGAATTCCAACGCCTCATCAAAAAACGTCTCGGGATTGGCTCTGCTCCTCATGTATTGTGCTCTGGACAGATTCCTCGCCTTCGTTCTTTTCTTCGTCATTACCGATCTGCTCTCCCTCGCCTACATGCTTCCTCGATCTGAAGCTTCACCTCTGTTGACGCTCTTCATTGTCGGTCTGAACCGTGTTGCTCCGATCTGCCATCGCTGGATGCGCCTTGAAGAACTAACACCCTTCTACACGCTGAATCTCGATTTGTCATTCTCTCGTGAACGCACCTTGTTCTTTCCCCTCCGCCTTGCCACCGATCTGAAACTCCTCCTTTTATCGCTGCTTGGGCGACGTGTCGCCCTTTTCCAACTTCGCGCGCTTTCTTTTGAAAGCGTCGTCCTCCTCATCAAGAATATAAGTGCTGGCGCGAGCACGCATCTCCTCCATCGAACGCGCCGGCTTACGTGTCAATTTGCTGTTCAACCCTCCCGGTAGCAAACCGTTTTTAAATGCTAAAGCACAAGCTCGAGGCTCCTCGTCCTCAACCTTGACCGACGCTGCGCTGTACCTTGCCATGTATTCTTTCAGTGATTCTCCTTCTTGCTGGCGAATATTATATAGGTCGTTGATCGTCACCGGCTGATTCTTATTCGCCGAGAATTGCACTAGAAACTTGGATGAGAAGTCTCTGAAATTTGAAATCGATCCGCGCGGCAAAGTTGTGAACCACGCCATCGCCGTCGATTTGAACGTCGATGGAAACATCCTGCACTTCACCGCATCTGACGCCGCAATTATCACCATCTTCATATTAAAATACAGAAGATGATCCTTCGGATCGGAATCTCCGCTGTAAGAATCCAGAACTAACGTTTTCATGTTATCCGGAATCGCCACACTCTCGACATCTTCCGAGAACGGACGGAACTCAGCCACGGAATCTGCTTCTCTGCTTCCATCATCTCGCTGCTCGCGACGATAGAAATCTAACTGAGCCTGTAGATGCTCATTCCGCTGCTGGATGTTGCCAATGCTGCGCATCAAATGGCGCCATTGCTCCTGCGTCACCGCCGGTTGTTGTTCCGGAGCAGGTGAATTCTCTGGTGAGCGCTCCAGAGATCCCACCTGTGAAGGCGATGGAGGAGGTGGTGGTACAGGAGGTGATGGAGGAGGAGAAGGCGATTGTACTCCTGTCGTTCGTACCGGAGAATCCAGGACAACACGATGAGGCCGCCGAGGCGGCGAAATCCGCTGTCGCATTGGTGAATGATGTTGCCTTCTGCGTCGAGTCTCCATCCAAACCAGAAACGATGCAAACTCGATCGGAAAACCAATCACTAGTCACAGAATCAAAATCAGAAAACCAGAGAATTGCCTAATCACAATCAGAGGTAACTTTATGCACAATCAATCCACGTGAATGGGAGTAGAAAGTTTACGGTCCCCACAGACGGCGCCAAATGTTCTGGGAATGAATATTGAAGAGAGGTATAGTACCTAGTGGTAGAGGGATTGTGCTAAGAGAGAATCAGAATGAGAGAGAGAGAGTGCTGAATTTCGAGTGTTATTTCATCAAATGAGCCAAAAGTCCCCTACACTTGATAACTACCTCCTATTTATAGAGCTTGGGTACTACCTATTGGGCCAACTGGGCCTCCGAGGTCAAGGCCCATCTGAAGGCCAGGGTCCCGCCTCAGGGCGGGATACATGCTGGGCGTTGCCCCTCTAGGGGCTCGCCCAGTCCAGAGTGTAAGTGCAAATTTTTTTTGTTCAGGGGGTTCAGTTGAACCCCCTCAAGCCAATGTAAGTCCGCCCCTGATCGATCCCCAGACCTGGTGAAAAAATAGCAAGGCACTAACCACTGGGACACGAGAAATGATTATTATAAATGTGTACTATGAAATATCTATTATATTTCTTTCGACACAAAAAAGTGTAGGATCACGCGCTTACCACTACGCCAAAACCAATTGGTGTTAGTGAGGGCGCAACGTTATTTCTTATAGCGTAGCAGACAGCGCCCCGTTTCGAATGCTACCTGCAGGCAGGATGCTGGCCCACCTGGACCCAACAATCCCCCCCCCCCCCAGCACCTGCCAGCCAAACTAGCTGCACAGCATGCCTTCCGTGGGATTCGAACACGGGACCTGGCTCTGATACCACTTGTAGGATCACGCGCTTACCACTACGCCAAAACCAATTGGTGTTAGTGAGGGCGCAACGTTATTTCTTATAGCGTAGCAGACAGCGCCCCGTTTCGAATGCTACCTGCAGGCAGGATGCTGGCCCACCTGGACCCAACAAAAAGTCCCAAACAATTCATAATATATAGGAATTTTTCAAAAACATGAGGGAGCCATGACTCCTCCCTGTCCTTTCCAAGGTCCGCCACTGATCATGCACAACCAAACTTCACAATATCAGACAAAAACATAAATTTTGGGGTGGGGGGGTATACAGCTAGCACATGCTTAATTAACATTGAAGCGTGTGTAAAAACTATCACCAAGTTTTTTTTAAATACATGCAAATATAGTTTTGTTTATGGAAAAAACATGCAAATATACTTTCACTTCATAAATAGATGCTTGTCAAAGAAGACTTGCATTGAATGCAATCACGTGGTAAAGGTAAATATTTAAAGAACTTGAAGATTGGGTCACGCAATTATCGAAATTCTATTCTTCGCCGAAAGTGCTAAAGAAAAAAACAAACAAATATCTCTGTTTTCCTTCCCCCAATAATTGATTTAATTTATAATTCCAAGTTCTAATCAATAGTCAAATGTCACCTTAATATAAAAAAATAGGAAGGGGCAATCTCGGAATTTAAAATGCCAGCTAAGCATCCACGTCAAAAGAATAACTGACAACAATGACGTGTCATCCACGTAGGACCCAACCCCGCATGTGCATCGCCACGTGGCATTGTTCTAAAATTTAATTTCCCATCTACCAACCAGTACCCTTTTGCCGTTAATAAAAATTCTGTGTTCGCAGCTCACACAGCACACAAGGGAGAGAAACAAAGAGAGAGAAAGATAGTGACATTCTAGAGAGAGAAACTTCCGTTCCGGTCACCGGAAAACCTGTTCAGCTTCTTTCCACCACCGGTAACTAACGGTGGTTCCGCCGTCTGGTTCAATTCTCCGGCGAACTCCACCTCCAACTGCATTTGATTGTTCCTGTTTCCTGGATCGTGCCTTCAACAACACTCTTGGTGCTGTTTTCTTCAACTTTTTCTGCTTTGTTTCACTCTGAAGCTTCTCCAAGAAAAAGCAAACTCACTACCTTCCTTGGTTTCTAGGGTTTGGTGTGTTGTTACACTTTACCTTCCTCTGAGCATTTCTCGTTTTGCTCAATTTTGGTCCATTGATTTGTACTCAGCTCACTCACTCTTCAATTTCACATGGGTTGTGTCTAGAGTTTGGAGAATGCGAGCTTTATTCAACATGAGAGCTCTTCTTTTGTGCTTGTTGCCGCTGATTCTGACGGCGGCGGCGGTGGCGGTGGCGGCGGTAGCTGTGAGCCCGTCACTGAACGACGACGTATTGGGGCTGATTGTGTTCAAAGCTGACATACGAGATCCGAAGGGGAAGCTGGTGTCATGGAACGAGGATGATGAGAGTGCTTGTGGCGGTGGTTGGGTTGGGGTGAAATGTAACCCTAGATCCAACAGGGTGGTGGAGCTGAACCTTGATGGGTTCTCTCTCTCTGGGAGAATTGGGAGAGGTTTGCAGCGTTTGCAGTTTCTGCGGAAGCTTTCTCTCAGGAACAATAATCTCACTGGGAGCATAACCCCCAACATTGCTATTGTTGATAATCTTCGGGTTCTTGACTTGAGCAACAACAATCTCTCAGGGGAGGTGCCTGATGAGATTTTCCGACAATGTGGGTCTCTGAAGACTGTTTCCTTGGCGAGGAACAAGTTTTCTGGGAACATTCCTTCCACTTTGGTCTCTTGTTCTTCTCTTGCTTCCATTGACCTGTCTCTTAACCAGTTTTCAGGTTCTGTTCCCTCTGGGGTTTGGGCGCTGAGTGGGCTCAGGGCTTTGGATTTGTCTGGTAACATGTTGGAGGAAGAGATTCCAAAAGGGGTTGAGGCGATGAAGAATTTGAGGAGCATAAGCTTGGCGAGGAATCAGTTATCTGGGAAGATTCCAGATGGGTTTGGAAGTTGTTTGCTCTTGAGGTCTGTTGATTTCAGTGAGAACGCTTTCTCCGGTGGCATTCCTGGCGATTTGAAGGGACTAGTGTTGTGTGGTTACTTTAGTTTGAGTGGTAATGCTTTCTCAGGAGAGGTTCCTGAGTGGATTGGAGAGATGAAGGGTCTTGAGACATTGGACCTTTCCCGGAATAGATTTTCTGGTCAAGTGCCAAGCTCTGTAGGAAATCTTCAGTCACTGAAGGTTTTGAATTTTTCTTCCAATGGTTTCACTGGTAATCTGCCAGAGTCTATGGTGAATTGCACAAGCCTTTTGGCCTTGGATGTCAGTCAGAATTCAATGTCTGGAGGCCTTCCATCGTGGATTTTCAAGTCGGATGTGGAGAAGGTTTTGGTATCGGAAAACAGACCCAGTGGTAGCCTGGAAACCCCTTTGTTTTCCCTGGCTGAAGTTGCGGTTCAGAGTCTTCAGGTTTTGGATTTATCTCACAACGCATTTTCTGGTGAAATCACGTCTGCTATTGCAGGTTTAAGCAGCTTGCAACTTTTGAATTTATCAAGGAACTCTCTGAGAGGCCCTATACCAGCTGCAATTGGTGAACTGAAAACTTGTTCTAGTCTTGATTTGAGTTATAATAAGCTCAACGGAAGTATACCTGTGGAAATAGGAGGAGCTATGTCCTTGAAAGAGTTGATATTGGAAAAGAACTTCCTAATTGGGAAGATTCCCACCTCGATTGAGAACTGCTCTTCGTTAACAACTTTGTAAGTTCTTTTTCCAGCCCATTTTTCATTTTAGCATTTTATACACATGCCTACAATACAGTAGGCAATTAAAGTTGCCTTTTGTAGTCAATTTTGTGCAAGTTTTCATCATATGGATTTAGCAAATCTGCATGCAATATATTTGGTTATAAAGTGCTTAACTTGCCTTCATTTACTTAGATAGTTATACCCATATAAACTGAAGTCAAGTCACCTTGTTTGTTCATGGTTGATATTCCCTTGATGGAGACTTTACCTTCTGTTTTCCCTTTTCATGTTCTATTAATACAAGTTGCGTATCATAATGCAATAAAAGATAATTGAGTGTCAACTTGATTCAGTCTGGTTTGCAGTTGTGTTGTTTTGCCATAAACATGCACAATGCAATGCTTATGCCTGTTACTTCAACAGCAATAATTGTCTTAAGTTCAATGATACTTCTCACCTTTTATGTACCCTACAATATTGAAAAAGCTAAAAGATTAAAGAAAAGATGTCCATAATACATACTGGGGATGGGATGGTTATGTTGACATGAACAACCTGGCAACCAAAGTTTTTTATTTCTCAGTACATAAAATGTTATCAACTTATCATGGTGTGGTTTTAAACTTTATATCATTGTAGTTTCATGTATTGTTACTTTTTTCTTAATAGGGATGTTATGTTTTAGTCTCGACTCCTCTTATTTTTATGATGGCTCTGACTTCCCTGGTTATGCTTCTTTTTTTCCCCTTTCTGCTTTGGTTTATTCTGTAGGATTCTGTCGCAGAACAGGCTCAGCGGGTTGATACCAGCTGCGGTTGCAAAACTTACCAATCTACAAATCGTGGACTTATCATTTAACGACCTTACTGGAAACCTTCCGAAGCAATTGGCCAACCTTCCCAACCTTCTTTCCTTCAATATATCTCACAACAACCTTCAGGGTGAATTGCCGGCTGGTGGTTTTTTCAACACCATTTTACCGTCTTCTGTTTCTGGCAATCCATCACTTTGTGGCTCTGCAGTGAACAAATCATGCCCTACTGTCCTCCCAAAGCCTATTGTTCTGAATCCCAACACTACTGACTCTGGCTCTGTACTGCCTGCAAATTTTGGTCACAAGAGAAATATTCTCAGCATTTCTGCACTCATTGCCATTGGTGCAGCTGCTTTCATTGTAATTGGTGTCATCGGCATAACTGTTCTTAACCTCCGTGTTCGGTCCTCCGCTTCTCGAACTCTTGCTGCCCATACATTTTCTGCAGGGGATGAATTCAGCCGTTCACCAACAACGGATGCCAACTCTGGCAAGCTTGTCATGTTTTCAGGTGAGCCTGATTTCAGCTCTGGGGCACATGCTTTACTTAACAAGAATTGTGAGCTTGGGCGCGGAGGGTTTGGGGCCGTGTACCAAACAGTTCTCGGAGATGGGCATTCAGTTGCTATAAAGAAACTCACCGTATCGAGCCTTGTCAAGTCTCAAGATGATTTTGAAAGGGAAGTGAAGAAATTAGGAAAAGTCAGACACCAAAATCTTGTGGAACTTGAAGGTTATTATTGGACTTCATCACTGCAGCTCCTCATATACGAGTATGTCTCTGGTGGTAGTCTGCATAAGCATCTCCATGAAGGTTCAGGCGGAAACTTCCTCTCGTGGAATGAGAGGTTCAACGTGATTCTCGGGACAGCAAAGGGCTTAGCTCACTTGCACCACTCCAACATCATTCACTACAACATCAAGTCAACCAATGTGCTAATTGATAGCTACGGTGAACCAAAAGTTGGCGATTATGGCCTAGCAAGGCTGCTGCCTATGCTCGATCGTTACGTCTTGAGCAGCAAAATTCAGAGTGCGCTTGGCTACATGGCACCAGAGTTTGCCTGCAAAACAGTGAAGATCACTGAGAAATGCGACGTTTATGGGTTTGGGGTATTGGTTCTGGAGATTGTTACAGGGAAGAGGCCTGTGGAGTACATGGAGGACGATGTGGTGGTGCTGTGTGACATGGTGAGAGGCGCATTGGAAGAAGGGAGAGTGGATGAATGTATTGATGAGAAGCTCCAAGGGAAGTTCCCGGCGGAGGAAGCGATTCCGGTAATGAAGCTCGGGTTAATATGTACATCTCAAGTGCCATCTAACAGACCTGAAATGGGAGAGGTTGTTAACATATTGGAACTGATAAGATGCCCCTCAGAAGGAACTGAGGAGTTGGGATGAATGATAATGATGAGTTAACTTGCCAATTTTCTTGACAATGGTGGTTTATCCGGCGAAGAAGAATCCGGTTTTGTTCATTACAGAGAGGAAAACAATATTATTATTTGTTAGAAAATGTTTCCTTTTTCATTGTAATATTTTGTATTTTTAGTCTGTAATCTGTACTCTGTAGTTGGATCTGAGATTTCCTCTGTTATGGCACACCTAGGATGCTGGATTCCTTTTCACCGGGTTCCGTTTTGGACCCCCCTTCTCTGTTATGGAAATTGTTGTTCAAATGCTGATATTTCATATTCAAGTTTGTTCTTTCTCGTGTCCCACTTCATTGTTTGGAACAGCTTTTTTTTTCTGTGTGTCTGGGAATGATGATCAGTTTGTTTATACGCTTTTTGTATGAGGCGCATGCATTGTGCTGTCCTTTTATTTCTCTTATTTGTCTCTTGTCTGGTTGAGAATCTTTCACTATGAAAGATGTCTAGTAGGTCTTCTACGTTAGACGACAATCATGTGAAATTTGAAGAGTTCAAGTTCAAGTTGACAATACACGACCCTCTTTCATGAAGAAAATGTAATCAACGCCATATCATTAACTAATCAACATAAAAATATTCTAAAAATGGCAGTTTAAATAAATGGAATAGAACAATACTACAGATAAACTAAGAAATCTCCTCTAAAACATTAAGAAATAGGGAAACACTACTTCGATTCTGATGTAAAACTGATATCGGGCTGGAATGGTCTCGTTGTTAGGTCTATGATACACTACTGAATAGATGTTTCCATTTATCAAAATCTGTGTACTGCCAATTTACAAGTCAAAAGTGATGTAATAAGAGTCTTGGATTAGCACCACATTAAAACATAGATTTGCTTAAAAAAAATTGTGACCGACCAAGACTAGTCAAAGTATTAAAAAATAATCAAAATTACTATAGTAGTACTTAATACATTAATGTTTAAAACTTAAATTTTAGCAATTTTTTTAACAAATTCTTTAAGAATACATAGAGTTTACTTGATTTGAATTCCAATCAATATTGAAAAATATAGTAAATAAAATCTATGATTCATTCACATTCTAATAATTTGCCACTTTATTTCATTATAAAAAAATAATAATAATTTGCCACTTCATTTTTGTAATCTATATTATTTTTCTCTTTTAAACATATCACCTCACGCATCTTTTATTTTATCTCCTTTTCTTTCTATTACTACTATCTTCTCTTCATTCCATTTACCCATGGTGTTAACAAACTTTTTCTTATAAATAAGGAAATGGAAAGAGAAGAACTCCATGTAGTACATAGAGAAAGTGGGTAGCAAGAGGCAGAGCACGCCTTAAACATCACGATGAAGCTACATAGGGAATCTAGTTAATTATTAGATTTATAGAATAATAATATTTGATATGATGCTGTCGGAATAGAAGCTAGAAGCTTACTTTTCGGTTATATTGCTTCCCATGTTACTTGGTTCTTTTTTTTTTCCTGTTCTTTTCCGAATTCCCAACTGTTGAACTAAACCTTTTCATGCTTTTATTATAGAGTTTAATGGAAATGCACTGACAGTGTAAAGTCATCTTTACACAGTCAACCAATCATATTCCATAAAATTGCCATGTCATTATCTTATTTATAATATAATTTAATAAATTTAAAACAAAAAATTCCAGTTCTCCTCTCCCTTTCAATCGTGTTTTCTCCCCAATTTCATGTTCTCCAAATTCTGCAACAGCACACCAGAGGAACATATATCATTGCCATCTTATATCTGGTAGTAATTCATTTTAGGCTAAAAAGCACTTTTGGCCCCTGATGTTTTAAGTTTGTGCAAATTCTGCCCCTACTCTATTTTTTTCGATGTTTCTACCCTTCATGTTTTCAAACAGTGCATCGTCTACCCCTCGTGTTTTCAAACAGTGCATCGTCTACCCCTCCGTCAGGGTAGACGATGCACTATTTGAAAACATGAGGGGTAGAAACATCGACAAAAATAGATAGGGGCAGAATTTGCACAAACTTGAAACATCAGGGGCCAAAAATGCTTTTTAGCCTTCATTTTAATCAATCCAATCTCCTCTCCCTTTCATTCGTGTTTTCTCGACTGATCTCATTTTTTCTCATGTGATACTAATCTTTTTCGGTACAAAATATCAAATCTGAAATTGATTTTCTGCTGTGACTTGTGATCGGAAATGAGAGGGCCACACTATGGTTGCGAACCCCCAAAATCAATGGCAGACATCAATTAATTTTTTAATGGGTAGCAACTACTGAGAGTGAGCACAACATGATGGAGAAGATTGAGAAACAAAATGTGAAACAGAGGTAGAAAAACATAACAAGATCAAGAAGAAAAAGAATTAAATCAAGAAAGAGGAAGAGCACCAGAGCTAACAACAACCGGGAGTTCGTAATTTCACGGCGGCACAGTACAAGTTTTGTGACAGAGAAACATGCTCTGTTTTTGCCCTTTTATATTTTTAATCAAACAAAATCCTTTTAATAAATCTGATGTGGCCAAAAGGTAAAATTCTATTGGGTGACTGTGTAAACCATGTTTACACTGTCAGTGCACTCCCATTAAACTCTTTATTATATAGCTTTTGGTAAATATAGTAATATACTATGTTTAACTTGAAGATATAGGCTCAAACAATAAAAGGATACGTTAATGTCGTTTGGGCTCAGCTAGTGTTGAATAGGGGGTTCGTTTATCGTCCTTTGTCATTTAAGTTAGGTATTTGTTCATTTAAAAAAAAAAGTTAGGTATTTGTTCATCGTCGACCCTTGCACTATCGTTGAACTAGTAGTGTGTGGGGTGGTGCATGTAAAAACACTCTAACACTTAAGTCAGGATAATTTCGACGAGTGACGTTAAGGTAAATTGTGCATACTTGGAAAATAGTGATAGTTACTATTTACAACGTTACATCACTTGTCAATCACCTTTGTCTAGTGATAACATTCCTTGATGGGCTTAGTGTAACGTGAGGGCCATTTGGTTGTTGCAAAGGATGTCCGGTCCCTCGACTCACAATTTTCCTAATACTTCCTTCCCAAAATGAAGGAAATTATTTTTCCTTTCCGCATGGCCCGTGAGATTGGGTCTAGGCATAAGAAGAATAAAATGCTTAGCTGATAAATAACTCATTTCTTGGTCTTCAACCCTCGCACTCACTACAAATGCCCTCGATCAATGCAATGAGATGTGTCTATTTATCTATCTATTGACTTGAAATTGGAACAATTTTGAAAAGGGATCTTAGAATGTTCGGGGCTAGGGGGTCTCTTGACGCCTCTTTTTTTCTTCACATCACAGTTATTTTATTTCACAAAAACCCGTTGAGGTAAGGAAGAAGGGGGAACAAGCGCATTTGGAGAGCGATATAGTTGTACGTTGCGTTCGAGAAGGATGAATCGCTCTCAAAATAGAACCTATTGATTCTGCCCCAATTGGTTGGGCCTTAGGAGCGGTGATTTACTTCATGAGCGAGGTATCTAGACACGAGAACATCTTTCATGACATTGTACAATGAGGTTATTTGTTATTATTTTGTACTCCCTCCGTCCCCATTTATAAGTCACATTTTAAGAGATTTTTTTGTCCTAAAATATAAGTCATTTTATGATACCAATGAAACATTTAATATTTTTTCCAAATTTACGCTCATGATTTAATATGAAAGAGATAGTGTGATTTTGAAAAATTATTAATAAGAAAGTTAATAAAACTTTTTACAAAATTTATTGCAAATAACTACTTTTATTAATCCTAGAGAATTTGGTAAAAGTGAATTATAATAGGGGACGGAGGGAGTATTGTTTTTACCATTTTTGAAAATAGGGATGAGAAGAAGGAGACAAATGATGGTAATTAGGTTGCCCCGTAGATTGGTAACTGAGCCAAAAAAAAATGCGCACATTGTGTTAGAGCATCTCCAATGCTAATTCTTATTTCTAAGTTCTTAGCACTATTCATGTGGGCCCGTATTGCCACCTGTGCTTAAGCAGCTCTCAAGCAATTTTGCTCCAACCATGAGTTCTTAGTTCTTAGTTCTTAGTTTTTAGTTCTTATCACTATTCATTTGGTCACACCAACCACATTATTTATACATTTTATTTTCATAAAGTAAAAAACAAAACTCATAAAGTAATAAAGTAATTTGGATGAGAGAGAAATAATTAATATTTTAAGCTAAGAACTCAAAAAGTAAAACTCCTTATATAAGAATTGAGTTCTTATTTTTAAGAACTAAGAGCTCCATGTCAGCACCTCCAATGGTAAAGTTCTTAGTTCTTAACTCAAAAATAAGAACTAAGAACCTTGCATTGGAGATGCTCTTATGACATATTAGTCCTTATGAAGATTTTGTCATTGAGAAATTTTTATTCACTCTTATAAGTCAGAAAATAAAAATATATTTAATTATATAAACTATTATATATATATTTTCAAAAAAACTATTATATATGTGTTTACACTATTTAAGAAAATTACTTGAAATCTATTTAAAGATTAAATATGTTTGTGTTCACTTTAACTATATTAACAATCTTTAGTGTCTTGCTGGAGTAAAGTTGCATTTAAAAAAGACTTAATTACAACTTTGGTCCCCGACGTTTACCAATGCCACAATTTTGGTCCCCCACTTAATTTAATTACATGGATGGTCCCCGACGTTGTAGGTCGTGTGCAACGTTAGTCCTACCATTTATTTCTTAATGGAGGAGGCTTACGTGGACGTCTAGTTGGAGAGAAAAAGGAGATCTGAGGAGAGAGGGAAGCACGTGAGAGTATCACGTGAACTCACGTGAACCTTATATGAACTCATTATACCCAAATCTGAAATCCTAGGGATCTAAATCGCGTTACCTTCTTCGTTCCAGGGAGGTCAGGGGTTTGGGTATAATGAGTTCAGATAAGGGTCACGTGATACTCACGTGCTTCCCTCTCTCCTCATACCTCGTTTCTCTCTCCAACTAGACGTCCACGTAAACCTCCTCCATTAAGAAATAAATGGTAGGACTACCGTTGCACACGGCCTACAACGTCGGGGACCATCCATGTAATTAAATTAGGTGGGGGACCAAAATTGTGGCATTGGTAAACGTCGGGGACCAAAGTTGCAATTAAGCCTTTAAAAAATTAGGATTAGAGTTAAGCAAAATAGGAAAATTTGCACCTTTTGTTTATTTTGTTACATTTCAATTAATTTCTTAATTATTAATTATACATGTCTCATTTAAATTTTAATTAACAATGACGTGGATAATGTCAGGGTTTGTCAAACACATAGCCTCCTTCGTTTATGACTAAAATTAGGAATTTGAAAAGCTTCAGGGACTCATATGCAACTTTACTATGATGAGATACTAAATTTGGCCGACCGTTTAGTAAGAGGGACAAAATCATATTTAAACATATATTTAAGTAAATGTGTATTATTAAATATAAAATATTATGTTCTAATTTGTTGAAAGGAAATATATATTATATTAACTATATTTTGAAAGAGGGCTTTGGTCCCTTGCTCGACAACGGAAATTCTTCTTTTTGGTATGATGTTTGGCTTAGCTCAGAGAAACTCTGTCATCATGTTCATATATCTAATACCACCTCGTGGGTGGAGGACATGTTGAACCATGAGACTTGGAATTTGTCTCGCTTGTCCACTTTGAGTCTGATCTAATCCATCAGGAAATTTCGGTTGTTCCTATCCTAGCTTGCCCTACAGTTATGGATGTTATGTGATGGTTGGCAACCCATAATGGGCAATACACATCTATCTCGACTTATGAGGTCATTGCGGGGGTTGGCGATGTACCTTCTAGACCTTGGCAGAGTATCTAGCGTTGTAGAGTTCCAAAAACAAATAGGTTCTTTCTCTGGCTCATTGCAGAGGAAACCCTCCCTACCAATGCCAAGAGACACTTGAATCACCTGAGTTCCAATGTCGCTTGTTCTAGATGCCATGTTAAGATTGAGGATGTAAATCACATATTTTGAGTCTACCTCATGGTTTGTGATTTGTGCTCTCAATTTACATTGACTCTTCTCTCTATTCAAGAGTAGATGTCATTTCAGGTTTGGTTTAGTAAGCTTTTGCATAGCCTTCAAAACATCTTGGTTGTTGTTGTTTTTTGTTGGTTATGGTGTTGGCGAAATGATCATGTGTTGGGTGCTCGATCGTGGAGGCTCTATGTTTTGCGTCAAGTCCTGAATGACGTCGTGTGTTGGAGGAGATGGCCAACTATTTCTCAACCGCAACCACCTGACAACCTGCATACCAGCGTTGCTTCCTTGACAGCAGTTGCGAGCCTGTGTTATATTTTTACAGATGGCCGTTTCAATCTCATCTCTAAAGGAATTAGGTGCAATGCAGTTGTGAGAGATGTTCATGGTAATTAGATTTCCGGAGTGTCAGTTAGCTTTGGGGTTGGAAATGCTTTCCTAGCAGAAGCCTTAGCTATAAAAATTGGTTTGAAGCATGTCTGGGATATGGGCCATAAGGTTATTATGTGTTACTTTGATTGCTCGAATTTAGTTGATACCTTTCACCAAAACTTGGATGTTTCACAGTACTAGGCGATATACTATTATGAGGGTTCGAGCCAGACTTGGTCGAGACTGTGATGCTCACATTGCTTACATTCCGTGGGAGAGAAGCAATGCAGGAGACAAGTTAGCACGACAAGCGAGCAGGGATCACGCTCAATAATGTATTTGGAGACTACCTTCATGTTGTTATTTCGGCCTTGTGCCTCGATGTGCTAGTCTAGTATTTGTTGTTTTTAGTCTTCCTCTTATGAAGAAAATATATTATATTAACTATTAACTTTATATGAACAATTTTTTTTGTTTGCATAGGAAAATTTATATGAATAATTTGATGATAATTGTGTATAATTGAGAATTAATTTTTTTTTGAATGTTAACAAATTTTTTTGAACGATTGGTATATTAATAATTTATTCTTTAGGTGACCATAACTCGATATTAAGAATCTTTCAATACCTTATATGATAATACAAAATGCAGGTAGATTTTAACTTTCTTCAAAAAAAAAATCATTTTGTAACATGAAGATGAATTTTCCAAAGAAATAAATTTGATAACAAAATGTCAAAATCTGAGTGCCTCAAAACGCAAACGCTTTTATTTAGCTCAACCCCACCGGTTCAGATGTTCATGAATGAATGAAGAGGTTGCACCCGAGCTCACCCATCACGTTGCTTGGGCTCAAAGCATCCCATTGCTTAGCAATCAAGTTAGCCTCCATTGCAGACCTTTACACTGCCAACAACATCATAACAGCATACTCAAAATGCTCAGAACTAACGCTTGCTCACCAGTTGTTCGACGAAATGCCCCATAGAGACACCGTGTCGTGGAATGTCATGGTTTCCGGTTATGTAAATGCAGGTTACCTGGAAACTGCGTGGAAACTCCTCGGTGCCATGAGAAGCTCTGGACTCGCACTCAACAACCACACGTTCGGAAGTACTCTCAAAGGGGTTGGCCGAGGTTGCCGCATCGAGCTCGGGCAACAGCTGCATTCTGTAATGCTCAAGATGGGGTTCACTGAGAATGTGTTTTCCGGCAGTGCCCTTCTTGACATGTATGCCAAGTGTGGGAGAGTTGCTGATGCCTTTGCCGTGCTCAGGTCCATGCCGGAACGCAATTATGTGTCGTGGAACGCGCTCATTGCTGGTTATTCGCAGGTTGGTGACCGTGACATGGCGTTTTGGATGCTGAGGTGTATGGAGTTGGAGGGTGTTGGGATTGATGATGGCACGGTGTCTCCCCTTTTGACATTGCTTGATGATGTTGAGTTTTGCAGGTTGGCAATGCAGCTGCATTGTAAGATAGTGAAGCATGGATTGGAGTCCTTTAACACTGTCTGCAATGCCACCATCACGGCTTATTCAGAATGCTGTTCTCTGCAAGATGCTGAGAGAGTATTTGATGGTGCTGTTGCTTATCGTGACCTGGTTACTTGGAATTCTATGCTTGGTGCTTACTTGTTGCATGAGAAAGAAGATCTTGCTTTTAAAGTTTTTATTGATATGCAGCATTTTCTGTTTGAGCCTGATGCTTATACTTACACTGGGATCGCCAGTGCTTGTTCAGCACAAAAGCATAAAAGCCTTGGAAAATCTTTACATGGGTTGGTGATAAAAAGGGGGTTTGAAGATTCTGTGCCGGTTTCAAACGCTTTGATTGCTATGTATCTCAGATTTGATAATAGGTGCATGGAAGATGCATTAAGAATCTTCTTTTCCATGGATGTGAAAGATTGTTGTACTTGGAACTCTGTTTTAGCAGGGTATGCACAAGTTGGTTTGAGTGAAGATGCTTTGAATTTATTCGTACAGATGAGATCTTTGGTCATAGAAATTGACCACTATACCTTTTCAGGTGTGATCAGATCATGTTCAGATTTGGCAACACTTCAGCTAGGTCAACAAGTTCATGTCTTATCACTTAAGGTAGGCTTTGATACCAATAAATATGTTGGCAGTGCATTGATCTTCATGTATTCTAAATGTGGTATCTTAGAAGATGCTAGGAAATCTTTTGAAGCAACTTCCAAAGACAATGCAATTCTTTGGAACTCAATCATCTTTGGGTATGCACAACATGGACAAGGAAACATTGCACTAGACCTCTTTTACTTAATGAGAGAGAAAAAGGTGAAACCCGATCATATAACTTTTGTTGCAGTTCTTACTGCTTGTAGTCATAATGGGCTAGTAGAAGAAGGAAGCTACTTTATGCAGTGTATGGAGTCTGATTATGGTATTGCACCACGAATGGAGCACTATGCTTGTGCAATCGATCTCTATGGTCGGGCTGGGTGTCTAGAGAAGGCAAAAGCTTTGGTTGAAACAATGCCTTTTGAACCTGATGGAATGGTTTTGAAGACATTATTAGGTGCCTGCAGAAGTTGTGGTGATATCGAGTTAGCTAGTCAAGTAGCAAAATCTTTGCTAGAGCTAGAGCCTGAGGAGCACTGCACATATGTTCTGCTCTCAGATATGTACGGGCGTCTGAAGATGTGGGATCAAAAGGCTAGTATAACGAGGCTGATGCGAGAAAGGGGAGTGAAAAAAGTTCCTGGTTGGAGTTGGATAGAAGTGAAAAATAAAGTGCATGCTTTCAATGCTGAAGATCACTCCCACCCACAGTGCGACGAGATATACATACTGCTACAACAATTAAAGGAGGGAACTAAGCTGTTTGATGATTTTGTCAATCAAACGTTGCTACTACAATGTTCAGATAATATAGATGATTATGATGATCAGAAGCTCTTATAATTCTTGTATAGCTGCAATGAGTACATAGAAGAAGACAGGTACCATATGACTAGAGTCAGCAACTTCAGTCTTCAGTTAAGGAAAATTAACATAAAGTCCCTGTGCTTATTCAGGGAGACAAAGCCATTGCAGAGTCTTGAATGGTATTGCCATTTGGTTTCCTAAGTCGTTCTGTAACACATATTTGACCAATTGTCTAAATATGAGATCAAGACCACAACTGCAATCCATGTAGCACTAGAAGATGAAGGAAGTAATTGGGAACAAGAAGTTCCTTGGGATGGGACTTGGGAGTAACATTACTGAACTAGTGGACATATAGTGGGTTTGTATTTGTGCCGTACAACCTTCACACACAGGTAAATTTCGAAGCTACAGTATGAAGATTTTGATAAAACGGAGTCTATCACGACGCCTCCACAAACAGGCGCATAGCATATGAATGACTTGGCAGGGATGGAAGGCTTGGAGTGAATTGTGCAATAGAACTGATTGAGTCAAACAATTCTCCTTGGTTGAATGCTTCAATTTAGAATGGTAAACAAGTTCTGTCGATCAAAGAAAACCTTCCGGGTCATAAAAAAAAATGTTGATCCATCTTGAAAAGGGAAGGCAGAGAATCATCTCAGGATAAATGAGTTATAAAAGCTTCTTGTCTCTTCGCATTGGAACCATGTGGGGAAATTGAAATCGGATCGTATAAAATGAAGTCCATTCCAATGTACTAGTATATAGGTTTAGAACCAGTTTGGTTCTTATGATTCCCTCTTTCCGAGGCAGTTCAATCGAAAAGTTAAGCTCAATCCATGTCTCTTGCCAAGTTTTTCAAACTTTGGTTTATGATATTGGAACTGTGTACCAAATAGACTGTTTGAGTTTATAACCAAAAACATATTCACACATTGAAACCTCTGATTGCATATTCCCATAGTGCAAGACTTTAAGCCAAATTACTTTATTATTCTATTTAGTTGCCTACCCTCAAACCATTCACTGCCTTAAGCCCTACAATTTCTTTGCTAAGCGTTGTAGGGATCTTTTCTGCCACGCGATATCCTAGAAAGCAGAGAGCCTCCAAATTCTCATATCGTGAAAGGCTACAATGTAAAAAAAATTCACTTTGAAAACAACTCCCTCCTAGAGGTCTTGTTGTTGCAAGGAGGAACCATTCTCTCACTCTACTTCTAAGGTTGTGCTTGTGGACTAGGATAATACAACAGTGAAGAGCGAGAGCAAACGTGAATGAAGCTCCAAGCTTTCGTTGGTATGACATTGAGCCAGCCAACTTAAATCCAATCATTGCCTTAGAAGTATAATATGAGACATTTTTTTACTTAATTTAAAATATTTTTTTATAGAATTATTATAATTTAGTTTTGGAATTTTTTGGATGTAAACCATTGCGAGTTAAATTTGATATGCCATACAGACTTCTACCAATGAGTGATTGGTTCAAGTGGTACATTCCCCTTAAGCAAAGTCTCGGATTCAAGTCTTGTGGTTCGAAAAAAATCGTGCTGGAAGAGTAAGTCTCACCATGACGTGAATGTTTCTAACTCAAACATGATTATCTCCGAAGAAATAAACCAATCTTACATTAAAAAAATATTGTCAATCTTAACAACATCGTACAATACAATTCATCTCCAGTGAAGTCATTGGCATCTAGAAGAAGAAAGTACTCAACTGTGCTATGTGAGTGTAGTGTCACACTTCTCAACTCCCGAACACAGAAAATGGCACCCCAAAACGACGTCGTTTCACAGCAACCACCATCTCCAACCCTCAACTGAAATTCCAATTCTCCTCACACAATCTCAAACTCCGAGCTCCACCATGTCCTCCGACGACATCACCCTCGTCTCTGGCCAGAGAATTGAAAACGGTCTCACCTCACCCCTCGTCTTCCAAGACGACTTCAACCCACAGCGCAACCCGGCTCCGAAAACCCGCGAACTCGGCGGCGGGTTCATCGACGACAAGATCTTCACCATCGACCGCGACCGCGACCGCTTTTTCACCACCCCGGGCGCCGAATTCCGCCGCAACGTTTACGCCGACCGCCCCGATGTTCGGAATTGGAGAGGGAACGGAACTCCCAGCAGCGATGAAACCGACGGCGACGAAGACGATGATGAAGATGACGACGACGACGACGATGATGCAGAAGTAGTAAGACTCAAGGGCAATTCCAATGTAATCAATGACGATGGGGTTGCAAATGGGAAAACTCAGCATCATTCCCCTTATGGTATGAGTGAAGATGAAGAAAACTTTGCATTTTCAGCTTATGAACTGTTGCCCATTATTAATTTTTGCCATTTTTGAATTGTAGTTTCTGGTAGAGATTTGTTGGGGAAGGATGGTGAAATTGGGCAGATGGGTGGTGGTGGTGCTGATGGAGATCACCGGCGGCGGGAAAGATTAGGGAAGTCCCAGGGTTCTGTGAGCGTTGCTGAAACTGACTGTGAGGAGTACTATTCTCAGTTTCTTCATGGCACGGAAGGGTCAGCTTCTGTGCAGAAGGCTATGGTGGATGATAATGGTTGTGGGTTTAGTGGAAGAAAGGATGTTATGTTTTCAACTGAGTCAGGGGAGTCTTTGAGGGCCATTCTTTCAGATCCTGTTACGTGAGTGTCTCCTTTTTCTGTTAACTTGAGTCTTCTTTACATACTGAGTTTGGTGCTTGTTGAGCAATATTTGTGATAATGTGGGGAGTTATGGGAGTTTAGTTTTCATAATTTGCTTTTGTTCTTTGTTGTGAAGGTTCTCCAACCATCATTTTGTGTTTGATCAAATCAAATTAGCCAGCCAATGGCATGTAGAATTTCAAACTTTAAAGTATTAGGCACCTATATTGTCATTTTCTCCAGCTTGTTCCTGGAAATCATATACTTCCCTTTAAACTTTTCTTCCCTTTACATTTGTTTGCCAGCTTGGTGTTATTGTCATACAGATAACTGGTTGAATGAGTAATAATTTAATAAAGAAGACACTTCAGTTCTGATCATTTACAAAAACCATGTACTGCAAACTTCTCAAGATTATCCATTAACATCAGTTGTTTCCTCGTGTAAAATACTTTGCCCGCTTGTTGGAGGCAGTTCCTTGTGTTTTTGTATTCTCTTTTAATAAATACAAAAATATGGTGATGCAGAATGAATCCAAATTGGTGTTTTTATTTGCCTTTTCCTTTTTTTGCAAGAATACAATCACATAACTTATTCATGCTTTATAACTAACCTATACTTTTTATATTTGATTGATTTCATCTTATGAAAATACAGAGGAGCTCTTATGGAAGATGCAATGATATTACCATGTGGACATTCATTTGGTGGAGGGGGGATACAACATGTTACTAGAATGGTGCGTTCTAAGCCATCAATTGCCATATTTTCATACTGACCTTTTCTGTGACTAGTAATCTGAAAAATGTTAGTAATAACTATGGAGCGTGTAATTTTCAATCTCTCTTTATGTTATACATGCCTCCAGTCGGTAGAATGGTGGGACTCTCAAAGCTTCTAGAAGTGACTTACTATGAATAAGTTGTTTGCAACAGTTCAAATTTTCCTTTCCGTTTGGAGAATATGGAAAATTATTGAATATTTGAATGTGTTTTGAGTTGATGGGAACTGAATTTTGATTGATTTTGATCAAAAGTTCAAGTAGATGTCTAGAAGAATATATTCAAGTTGATAAACAATTATTGAATGGGACTGGACATTTTATGGAGATTTATTTCAAACTGTTCCTCCTGCTTACTTGTAATAATCAAATTCCACCTATAGTTCTTGAGGATTAATAGATTACCCAGAGAGTTGACTTAGCGTTTAGGGTGAATGTTGATATGGTCATTTCACTCATCTGTATATGTTTTGGTTGTGGATGAGCCCGTAGTAGGCTTGTTGAAGGTTAAAGAGGTCCACATGTTCCTTCCTGTTAAAATTTATCTTTAACCTTGTCTGGTAAGTGGCTGTTGGCTAGCTAGTTTCCACTTAGGTTTCTTGCTATCAAGTTTCAATTTTCAAATGGGAAATACTTTAACCATTCAGGAATTTTCATGTGGTCCTCTAACTAATGTAGTAGTTGTGTGATGCTTTTGCAGAAAGCTTGCTGTACTTGTTCTCAACCCGTATCGGAGGAATCAATATCTCCAAACCTATGTGAGCAGATTTTACTGAAATTCCTAAACATTAAATACTGTCATTTTTGCTCTTTTCATTTCTTGTAAATATTTTATTTTAGGCACTCTTTTATGTATAATTGATTATTTTCTCATTCTTATTTTCCCCAGCTCTGATTTAGATATTAAAAAGGCAAAGACACTTTATAAAAGATACTTCGGAGTGTTTGAGACTATATAAAAAATATACGGTACTAAGTAAAACTTGTTTGTACAGTTCTAATTTTGGCATTTTTATTTTCTTGTGGTGCTGGCTACCTTGATCAGCACTTCAAGCTGCTGTGCAGGCATACCGTCGGGAAGAGGAGTCGCAATTTTACCGGTCATCCAAAAGAAGAAGGGAAAGACTTGATCAGGTGTGTATCTACGTTCCTCAAACATGTTTATACCTTAATAGATTGAGAAAGAGAGATGAAAAGAAAATCAGTAACCACCTAGGCTGCTTAAATTTCATATATTTTACCTTGAAATTGTCCTTTTTTTTTAATATGAAACATATTTTACATAGGACAGGGTGGTTTTGGAGATTCACCTGTTATGGAATCATCAAGGAGCAGAGGTGTTCAGTTTCCATTTGCTGTGATGGACCGGGTTGTCATAAAGGTAGTATGTAAACAGGCTTCAGTTTACTTATAGAAGTATTTTTAGTTTTTACCTTTATTTATAATTCAAAATTATAGAGCAAATAATTAGAAGCATCATGGATCAGGGGAACAAAAGGACACCACCACGCTTTGTAGGGCGTGAAGCTATTGTAACAACACAATGCCTTAATGGATGGTTAGTACCTTTATGAGTTTTTCCTCTAGCAGTTAATATCAAATCTTCGTTGGCCATGTTGAATATGTAATTATCCAGTGGAAGTGAACTTGCTTCAGTTTTTAATAACAGACTTATATCTACAGGTATGTGGTGAAGACATTGGACAATGCAGAGAGTGTAAAATTACAGTATCGCTCCCTTGCTAAGGTTTTGGATGATCCTTCAAAGCCTGCCTCCAGCAAGATGGTACCTAATTGGGTTTAGATCTGCTGCACACCATCATCAGAATCAGGTGTGGCTGCTAATACTTCTTCACCAAGATACCACTAAAATTTCTCTAATTCCACTTTTGTATTTAGAAAACTGTGCTATATGATTATGTAAAAATATATGCTTTCTCATGCTTCGTGTTCGTTGAGAGTGTAATAGCTTAGCAATCACCTTGTAATAGACACAGTAACAGATTTGGAAACAGCTCATCTAAAATGAGTTTTCACTTTTCAAAAGGTGAAAAAGTAAGGGCTAGTTTTTTTTGTGTGGTACAAGCAAGTAAAAAGTGAAAACCAAACCCCCCCTAATGCCTCCTAAAACGAGTTCCTATTGCATCCGCCGCGAGCAAAGGTCCCGGCTTAGGGGGGGGGGTCCTGAACTAGAAGGAAATCCTGGTCCTATTGGGCACCCGCCTTTGCCATGAAGTCCGCACAAGTGTTGCCTTCCCTCGGGGTGTGGATCACCCGGGCCTCCCACTGGCGACGTAAGCTATCTCTGATATTCAAAATCAGCACCGCAAACTCATGAAACCTCGAAGGAAGATTGTTGATCAAAGTAATCGCATGCAGGGAGTCGGAGTAACACACTACCTGTCTATGCGGAGGATGGCTAACAACTCCATATGCAGCACCGAGGAATTCCTCCCAAACCCATAAAAACCAACTAGCCAATCACACCCACCAAACCCAGCAATGTTCTCAGTGCTCCCTTTGCTCTCGTCACAATTAACAGTGATGCCATGCGGTGAGGGAGGAACCCACGACACCTCGCGCAGCAGAGGCACTTCCTGGTTCCTAGTCCAAGCCGCTTGGAAGGCTAGCTTCGTCGGCTGAATTGAGGCCACCACCACGATGTCAGGCATCACACGCCGATCAAAGCAGAATCGGTTGCGCGCCACCCAAATACCCCAAACCCCAGCCAGCGCCGTGAACTCAACATGCTCCACTAGCCCCCCAAACCATTGGATTGAATTCTAACCCGAGAAGCTCCCATGGGTTGCATTCAAGCCTAGACAAAGCCAAATCCTCCTTGCAAAGTAAGGGCTAGTTTGGTTTGCCTATTTCCTATTTCCATTTTAAAAGAACACAGTTAATAAAACCAAAAACATGTTTAGTTGATATTTAGAAAATGTTTATTTGAAAATATTTTCTAAAATATGATCAAAACAAAAAACACAAAAAAGACGTTTTCATTTTTCAAAGCGATTGAAAGTGTGAGGTGAAAAGCGGTAGTGGTGGGGTTGGTGGTGGCGGCGGTGGAAGTGTTAGTGATGGTGGTAAAGGTGGCAACACAACGACACATGTGACGATGGTGGTAGTTGGTAGTGGTGACGTCAGTGCCGGTCAAAATGATTATAAAAATAGGTTTAAATATTCTGGAGGCCCCTGAAATTGTACGTCGTATGAAAATAAGTCATTGAATTTTTTTTCCCGATTCCGGGTCCCTGAAATTGTTTTTTTAATCTAAATAGGTCCCTACGTGTGTTTTAAGCTGAGGTGGCTCTATTTTTGCCTACTCATAGTTTCCACGTGGCCTTTATTAATATTTTTAATTACACATGGATTAATTAATGAAAAATAAACATTTTAACACTAAAATTGACTCCCTAATTCTAATTACCTTTTATCCCTTCCCTTCTCCCCCCTACCTGCTCCCAAGTTACCATTGATGTTTCATCTTCTGCTACAATGCTTCTCCCACCGACTACCGCCACGACCCTCTTATCCCCCACCCCCACCCTCATTTCCTTTCCGCCCTTCCCCTCTCATTGTGACAGCCCAAAAATCAGCCAACTCTGTTTTTCTTGATCTGAACTAGAAATATTGCAGCAAAAACAGTGACAACCACAAAATCAGCCACCTTAGGTTTTATTTCCACTAAAAACGCAGCAAGAGGGAACAAGAACAATAGACCCTCTATCAAAGTCTGGTTCCTAGATCTGTAAATGGGAGAGCGAGATGAGATCGGAACTTTATGAATATGGGTACAACGTGATAAATCTAGAGTTGGAACTGATAATTTCTCCATCAAAGTTCACATCTTTGAACCGACAGAAGCAGATCAACAGTGATGGAGGCGCGACTTGGTGGTTCCGGCGCGTGACGCGATGGCCTTGGCTGAAGATCGTGGTGGCGGTGTGACCCTGAGCACGATGGCAAGGAGTGGATGCACAGCTTCGTTCTTCCCTCCCTTCTTCTTCCCTCTCTTCTCACCTCCGTTCTTTCTCCCCCTTTCTATCTTAGGTTTAGGTTTGATCTGATTTTATCTGTTAGGGATTAGGGATAAAAGGTAATTAGAATTAGGGAGTCAATTTAAGTGTTAATGTTTATTTTTCATTAATTAATCCATGTGTAATTAAAAATATTAATAAAGGCCACGTGGAAACAATGAGTAGGCAAAATTAGAGCCACCTCAGCTTAAAACACGCGTAGGGACTTATTTAGATTAAAAAAAATTCAGGGACCCGAAATCGAAAAAAAATAATTTAGGGACTTATTTTCATACGGGGTATAATTTCAGAGACATTCAGAGTATTTAAGCCTATAAAATAAAATTAATTTTGAAAATTGTACATATCAATTGAAAATAATCATGATAGTTATCTACGCACATGTAAAATTTCCAAATTATGCATGTTTTACAACACTTTATAAATTGAAATTTTCCACGCTTGACGGTACAGTTGTTTTGTTGATGTATGTTGACTATGTTCTATAGTAAAAAAGGATACATGCCGAAGGAAAAACTACCAATAATAAAGACTAGGGGTGAACATAGGTCGGGTAGATCCAATGAACCCGTCCAACTCAATCCGATCAAATAGAAAAAATGCGGGTTGGATCGGGTAATCGGGTTAATCGGATGGATTTTACTACAACCCAACCAAGTTCGGATCGGATTTCGGATTCAGTTCAAATCCATCCAACCCAACCCAGAATCCATACATATAATAATAATTTTTTTATAATTTTACTCATACTTGGAGCGCTAGTGTTGGAGTGATGACTTTTTGAAACTTTGAGACTTAAGTATTTGTAGTTATTTGTCATATTTAAACTTAGAGTATTTGTTCGTAGTTATTTGTTACATGTCTATATATATTATTTGACATGTTGGAGACATCTAATTTCTAAGTGTCATGACATGACCTTTAGTGTTGTTTTTTACTTTTTAGGTACTATTTATGTTAGATTGTTTTATGTCATTTGGTAATGAAATTTTATGTTTTCATGATATTTAGTTATATGTCATTTATGTGATATTATTTCATGCTATTTGGTATAACTTTTTGTGTCATTTTGATGCTATTTAGTATTATAACATATTTAGTATTTTTTATAACTTTTTCTGAATTTATAATAATATTTGCAAGATTTTTTTAATATTTCAGATATATTATTATTTTAATATAGTGACCCAATCAATCCATCCAACCCAATCCGAACTTCGTCCGGTTGGTTCGAATCAGGTCCGAAGAAGAAATTCGTGAAATCTAACCCAACCCAACCCAGACAATTTTAATCGGTTCGAATTTTATTTTGATCAAAATCCATCAAACCCAACTCATGTGCGCCCCTAAAAAAAGACCCAATAACCTATTCATGGCAACGTATCTTGTACCGCGGGAATCAAGGCTAACTAAAGTGATACAAGAGTATCTCGTTATTTTTTCTGCTACAAATCAGCAATAATCATATCAAATCAGTTTCTTCTATTTCAAATCAAATCTCTTTTTATTTCATATGATAATCATATCAGTTTCTTCTATTTCAAATCAAATCTGTTTTTATTTCATATGTGAGATATATAGGAAACGGAAGATACATTCTGTGGCTCACTGTGAACAATCGCTTCTGTTTGATCTCCTCTCAATCGTGAACAAGAATGAAGACTTCTATGTTTGAGAGAATACATCATGGGATGGTTGTATTTTTCTATTGGTTCATCTCACTGTTCTTGCGTTTCATTCCTGTAGTAATTACTACTACTCCTCCTCAGACTCAGAAAGTTCAAAAATCCAAACAAAAACGCAGTATTTCCCAAACTCCAATTTCTTATCCCATTCAAGAAATCTCCTCAGACTCAGACTCAGCTTCCTCCGATGTGAATCCACCGATGATCTCAACTCTTTAGCCTCTCAGCTCGCCTCCGATGTGCTACGCGAAACTGATCCAGAATGTGAAGGCCTTAGCGTCTGTTTTGCCAATGGTGTTTGGGTTGAACAAACCTTTCCTCTTCTCCATTCCTTCAGACAACTGTTGACCACTGATTATAAGGCCACTCTGGCCTCTGTTGATCTCAAGAACAAGGTGAGTGAAATACATACATTTTCTAAGTGCCTTATAATTTTGATTTTGCATTCTCAATTAGAGCTTTTATAGATCCTTCATTGTTATTCTGGCATGATTGATTTTAAATTTGATGATGTTTTAAAGGCTCACGAAGTGGTCAATGAAGTTAATTTGTGGGCTGAAGAAAAGACAAAGGGGCTTATCAAAGACATTCTTCCTTCTGGTTCACTTGGCAGCTTCACAAGGCTCATTTTTGCAAATTCACTGTACTTCAAAGCTGCATGGCAAGAGAGAGACAAGTTTAATGCATCAATGACAAAAGAGGGTGATTTTCACATTCTGAATGGCACATCAGTTAAGGTTCCGTTCATGACAAGCAAGCAGTTCCGGCAGATTCGTGTTTGCGATGGTTTCAAAGTCCTCCAACTTGCTTATGAGTCGGGTCGAGATGAGCGCCAATTCTCTATGTATATTTTCCTTCCGGATGCAAATGATGGGCTGCCAGCTTTGGTTGAGCGAGTGACTTCTGAATCTGGGTTCCTAGAACATCATCTTCCTGATAGAGAAGTGGAAGTACTAGACTTCAGGATTCCAAAATTCAAGTTTTCTTTCGGAGTTGAACTTTCCAATGTACTGAAAGAGATGGGGCTGGTTTTGCCTTTCTCACGTTTCCATGCAGATCTGACAAAAATGGTGGACCGGGACCCTCTTATGAGTGACAAAAACCTATTTGTTTCCAACATAAGACACAAATCTTTCATTTCACTGAATGAAGAAAGCACTGAAGCTGCAGCCGTTACTGAAGAATCAGATGACGATATGGGGTTTTCCTTGAATTATATTTATCCAAAGGTGGTAGATTTTGTAGCTGACCACCCTTTCTTGTTCCTTATTAGAGAAAGTTTGTCTGGAACTGTGTTCTTTATTGGACAGGTGCTCAATCCTCTTCATGAATGAAACGGTACCAGGGCGAGAGAATAAGAGAATTATTAGCAATATCAATATCTGATCTTGTTTTGAAACATTGTTACATTATTTTGGTTTTGGATTTTATCATTGGAACTAATTCACACCCACTGCACTCTGCAGTTTTATTCAAACCAGAAAAACAGGAAACAATGCAACATAGGCCATATCTAGTTTATGTTTTGAATTCAATATAACTAATTAATGTGTAGATGATGGAACAACGATGAACTTGGTGAGACAATCACAATGAAGATAACTCCTTATGCGAAAACTCTAGCACTGTGGCTACAACTTGTATCCATGTATGTTTGATTAATGTGCATTCAGTTCTGATCTAATTTGGTGGTAATAAACCAATGCCAGATGCAGGAGGTATATTTAACTTGATTCAACTTTCAATCTTCCGATCTATAGGCTTTGAATTTCAATTGATTTATGTTATTTTCCCACATGGATCTGTAAGTATGACTTGATTAAAGGACAAAGTGGTGGTTACACGGAACAAAAGGTACCAGAATGTTGGTCATTTTCATAGTTAGGAGTTTTTTTGTTACATCGGAAATTTAAATTACTCCATCCAAGAATTAATCCTTGGATCTTTCTCTTCCAGCCCACACGTCCCCTAGCTTTACCACTTGAGTGATCCTTATTTCTTATCAATGGGAAGAAGTTTCTCAATGGGAAAAGCCAATATGGTATTTCAAAATAATATGAAATGAGCACTTGGTACTTTAAGCCAAAACAAATGAAATAATGAGCTTATGGTATTTTTGCAAAATTAAAAAGAATCTTATGCATTCTGAGTTTGTCATCTATTTTGAGTTTTAAGAATTGAAGACGACATCACTTCACGAAAGATCCTAAATTAACATGTTTAAAATCTGTGTTTTCCCCAAACAGAAGCCTAACACAAACATATACTACAATTGGATCCCTTAATTTCTTTTTTCCTTTTGTCTGTTCGACAAACAATTACATGTCTCTCTAACAAATAACCCAATTCTTACAGAGTCTAGCTTACTTAATACTATATTAACATTTATTTTGATGAATCCCTTAATTCTGATTAGCCAAATGATTAAGAAAACAACAAATAACACTAATTCACTAATAGTCCAGTTTGATAAAATTGATCACTCTATACATTGCAGATCCACAATTTGCTACAATTACAGTGGAGAAATAATTAATATTTTTTTCAAGAAATCTGTACAAAAATTAATATATCTCTAAACAATCAGCAACATGATCATCACTAGTGTTGTTGCCATTGACTCTGCAACAACCAACAATTCTTCAACTGCGATCGTGCGCTTTCCCTGAAACTCTTCACTCGAATCAAACAAAAGTGGGTCGACAATATACCCATTCCTGGACCGGGTCCAGACCCGGCCTGGCTCGTCTTCAGTAAATAACAAACCGGACCGGACCCAACACCTTTCCCTTGAACCACAACCCCCCACACCCTCGTCGTCCTCTCCGTCGACGCCGCCGCCTCCTCCTCATCCAACTCCTCCACGAATATAACCCCCTCCGGCATCGGCGCCTCACCGGCCTCCCACCTCTCCTTCACCGCCGCCCAATCCTCCACCACCACCTTCTTCTCCATCGCCACCGGCGCCCTCTCAGAGAAAACCTGCACCAGCAACGGCGCCTCCCTCAAATTCTTCACAATCTCCCCCACCGAATCCCTCATCCACCGATCCAACCTCTCCTGCGCCTCAACCGCATCCTTCGCACCTCTCTCCCGCTTCCTCGAGCTCACAAGGCTCCCCTGTCCCCTCACCCTCACCGTCGCCGCCGATAACCTCCCCTTCCTCACCACCGATCGGGGATTCTTCCCGCCAACCACGATTAAAGAAGGCGGTAATGCGCGGGTGAGATTGCAATTGCACCTCTTCTGCATTCCGATTTCGCGGTTGCTTCCGCCGCACGCGATTCTGAGAGATGACGCCGCCATCTGAGGAGATGGCACATAGAAGAAAGCTCGAAACTCGAGACGAAGGATTTGGTTCGATGATTCGGATGAAGATGAATGAGATGAGAGAAGCTTATCAAATAAAAATAAGAAGAAGAGAATGATAGTTATTGGTAAGTAACGCGTTCAAAATCGAGGGCGGTAATGTGCGGTTTACTCTGACTTGGACGCTATCTTTTCTCACGTGGATTGTTCCAACTTACAACAATCATTGTTTTAATAACCAACTGGTTTGTTTCTATGCGGGTGAGTTTTATTTGTATATGATGAAGATGCGGTAATCAACCAATGATTTGTGTTTTTGTGGAGACTTGATTTGGATGAACGGTTTTGAAGCGAGGGTGCATGGGGTTAAGTTAGAGTGCGTTGCAGTGGAATTTGATTTTGTTGGGAACGTGGATTTATGGGTATGCCACGAGCCACACACGCGACGCGCGTAAGCAGAAGTGAGGAGCGCGGGGAAAGTGCATGGACTGCGAAGGCGGGCATAGAGGGTCCGTTCGATTTTGTAAAGCTTGGCTTACAGAGGGCCACGTGGATGACACGTAGGAATAGGATTTCCACGTCAGTATTTCACGGTTTTGAAAAAAATGTGGAAATTGTGTCAAGTTTACGGCCAACACAATTATTGTGTTGCATGTTGGTACTTGGTAGGCGTGTTTTTCTAAAATTTCTTGTGACTAGCTAGACAATATATAACTGCGAATCAGCATGTGGTTAAATAATTGCTTCCGGACGATTTTTTTGTGTGAGTGCTTGATCTAATGTGATTCATGTGACTGTTTTGAATTTAAAAGTTTTCCCACAAGCTGCAAAGAAAATCTATATACTTTAGAAAAGAGGAAGGTTATGAGCCCCACCTCCATGATTTGGCACTCCAAGAATTACTCTTAACCACCCCCTCTTTACAGGACAAGTGTCACCTTATGATTGTTTTGGACCAAAATACTAGAAGCCCAATTTTATTTCAATTTTTTAATGGAGCCCCATTATTCAAAGAATGATGATTTAGTTTTTATAGTTTTATGACCCCTAATTAATTGCATGGAAAATTCGAATTATGTGTAAGAATGGAAAATTTGAATCCGTTCAAATATACATTTAATGCTAATTACATTGTAAAAACAACAATCAGCTATTTTCATGCTTAAGCGTAATTTTCTATAAATACTCTAATTTTTTAAATACTGTATTATTTCAAAAAAATTCGAATACCTCCCCTAATTAATTGCATTCCCTATTTTCCTTTAATAGGGAACCAGATTGAGTAGTTCACGCAAGGCATTTGGTGCATTTAATTGGTGTTATTACTGTTTACAAAAAAGTCAATAAATTGGTTTCAATACTCTTACAAAAAGTCAAGAATTAAAATCAGTTTGAATACTCTTAAAGGTTAGCAAAATCAGCGATTAAAGTAGTCAACAAATTGGTTTTAATACTCTCACAAAGTCAAGAATTCTAATGAAAGGTTTACATGAAAGGTTTGCATCTACACATTAATTTGATATTTTTCGTTCCACCATGAACCGTCATTTTAAAGGGCCTTGCGTTTATTCGTTACAAAAAAGTCAAGAATGAAGATGAAGCTTTGATTACGCATATTTCAAATAAACATTAGTCGTTATTTTTTTTTCCTTTTTAAGATGAATATACCAGTAACCCTAATTCTCAAATTCCTATATAAACACCTCATGGTATTCTTCAACTTCATCATTTATTTCCACCAACTATTAGCTTTGAAATAAACTGTGTTCTAATGGCAATCGACGACCTCGCCATCATCGATGCCTCCAAAGAGAACTGGTCTATTGTTGCAAAGGTGAACTGTTTGTGGCTTAGTCCGAGCTTATATGGATCCAAGCTTCCATTTTCCATGGACATGATTCTTATGGATGACAAGGTAAATCACTTTTTCACATAAACACCATGTTTTACGTTCTTTTGCTTATACTATAAATTGCTTATGTTCTCCTTTTATTGAATTTCAGGGTGTTAAGATTCATGCTTCGGTTAGGAAGACTCTGATATACCGATTCCAATCTTTGCTAAGTGAAGGACATGTATATCAGATTTCGTTCTTTGGTGTTGGTGAAAGCGGTCGTGATTTCCGACCAACCTCACATCCATTCAAGATCAACTTTGATATTCATACATCTATGCGCTTGCCGCTTGGTTCCCAACAAGGCCATCAACTTAAGCCCGTACAATTTTGTGCCAATATCTGATATAATGTTCAAGGATCTTGATACGTCTTTTCTTATTGGTATATACTCTTTTTGTACCTTTTGATTTTTAAATTACTGTTCTGGGTTTTGGATTAATGTTTCTAAGATTTTGCATATGTGATTGGAATTCTCACTGGTGCAAGTGCTGAACAAGAATTCGAAAAAGATGGTGGGAAGCAGAAAAGAATTACTATTGAACTTGACCAAGATGGGTACACCCAATGTTCAAAGCTTATTCAAATTTTATACATCTTTAATTATTAAGTTTTTACGGTTTTATAATTTCTCATGCGTCTTAATAGGGCTCGGGTTGAATGCACCTTTTTTGGAAAGTATGTTGATGAGGTCGTTGGTTATCTTGGATCTGTTGATGCAACCAATGCTGTTGTTGTTGTGAGTTGTGTCAAAGTAAAGCCCTTTAAAGGTATTTTAAAGTTTCATCTGGTGTCAAATAATTAAAGTGCAGTGACAATTTTTTTGAAAACATTCATAATTTTTATGTTACAGGTAAGACAAGTCTCCAAAATGTTTATGGAGCTACAAAGGTTCTTTTTAATCCTCTCATAGAAGAAGCTGCCCCCCACACATACTTTTGTGGCTTCAACCTCAACACAAAATTAAAAAAATTGAGGATATAGACAAACATGTTTCTGCAGAGCTTCCTGATCCTAAAGTTTATCCAAATTTATACAAGGCAGTATCATCATACATGATGCATGGTCCATGTGGTGTTGTTGACCCTAAGTCAGTTTGCATGGTCGATGGAAAGTGTTCTAAACACTTTTAAAAAAAAATTCAAAATTGCACAACAGTTGATGATGATGGTTATCCAATTTATAAAAGAAGAAGAACTGGGATTACAATTTTGAAGAAAGGAGTTCCTCTCGATAATGGTTTTGTTGTTCCTTATAACCCGGTCTTGCTTATGCGCTATCAAGGACACATCAATGTTGAGTACTGCAATAAGTCGAATGCTATGAAATATAACAAAGGACTTGATAGAGTCAATGTTCAGATATCCAATGGTGGTACCAGTGCTGACAAATCTGAACAACAAGATGAAATCAAACAATATTATGATTGCAGGTAATTTTCCGAGTCACAAATATGTTTTACTCTAGAAATTAATTGAGGTATTTTTTGTTTATTCTTGCATTGAATGCATAAGTTCCTCCAATAAGTGTGCATGAAAAAAAATTAAGTCAGTGTTTAAAACCATTTTAAGATGAAAACATTAAATTTCGTAAGCTAATGTAGTGGAAAAAAATGGTAATTTCGTTTTATTCCTTAAGACTCTGATTTTTCCTTTCTTATATTTAGTCATTAAGAAAGAATAATAATTTAATGTCTAAGAAGAATTTATACAGATTAGTTCCTTAATTTGTGGATCTTAAGGAGTCAATTTATTTTCACTTTAATATCAAAAAATCATTCCATTTATGGTGATGTCTTAAATGTTTGTCAAATGTAAATTCCTATTTTAAGAATGAAAACAAACAGTATTGATTTTTTTTCCATTATTAGAAATATGTGTGGTTGGTTTTACTTGATAAAAAAACATAATTTAAAAATAAAAGGAACCCGTCAACTAAGGAGTGAATATTTAAGTTTAAAAAGGTAATTTTTTTTGAAAACAAGTACATTATTAGCAGGTACCTAAAATGCAGCTACCATATAAGTGAGTTTATGATTAATATCATTTGAATTTTTTAACTCTTGAAATTAAATGCAGGTACCTCTTTTTTACTCCATGTGAAGCCGCGTGGAGAACATTCAAATATGATATTCATGATAGATGGCCTCCAGTGTTGAGATTAGGATTTCATCTTCCAAACCAACAAAGTGTTTTATTCAAAGAGAATGACGATTTGGAAGTTGTGAAGGAAAACTCAACTAAAAAGGGCACTCAATTCTTGGCATGGATGGATGCCAACAAGAAGTACCAGGAGGGGAGAAATCTCACATATGCAGAATTTCCTTCCAAGTTTGTGTACAACAAAAAATCAACAATATGGCTTCCTAGGAAAAGAGGCATTTCTCTTGGTCGATTGCAATTTATTGCTCCTGGGATGGGAGAAAATTACTACGTGCGTGTTTTATTAAATAGGCAAAAAGGTTGTGACAGTTTTAAAAGCATAAGAACTATAAAGGGTGTTGTTTATCCCACATTCCGCAATGCATGCGAAGCGATGGGATTACTGGAGGATGACCGGAAGTATGTTGATGGAATTTCAATTGCAAGTGAACTTGGTTCCAGATCTCAGCTAAGGAAATTATTTACCAGAATGCTGATGACAAACTTGATTTCCAGGCCACAAGAAGTTTGGAGAAAGTCTTGGACTCTTTTAAGTGATGGGATTTTATATGACAGAAGAAACGCACTCAACATTCCAGGTATTTCATCAATATTAATTTTTTGGCCATAATTAGTAATATTTTCTTTTTTATCCCTAAAGAATTAGCATGCATTTATTTTTTGACATGTATAATTGTCCACTGCTATTACTATTTCTTTCCATATGTTAAGTAAACCAAATAGTATTTACCGTATTTAGAAAATTATGCAGCAATCTAAGAAATGTACTATCATAATTTTTACACATGCTAAAATGTAGAAATTACATACTGTGGATACCCCTTTTTGTCCGGGCTTAATCTTTTAAATTAAGAAATATTAATAACTTAATTAGGCATATAGAATTAGAATGATTAAGTGAGTTGATTTATTTTGATTCCATGATGTCAATAATAAAAAAAGGGGGCTTTACCAAACTCAAAAAAAGAGTGTGTTTCATTTATGGGCTTGGCCCATTTTATGCAATCAACCATAAAAAAAAAAAAGAGAGAGAAAAGAAAAAAGAAATCAGCAATGGTCCATGAACCCCACCTTAAGGCAAGTGATCCTCCTATAAGTACCAGGTGATAACATTTCCCCCAACTACCTAAGGATGGAAGGCACTAAACTTGATAATATAAAAACTGTCTGATAAAAGGGAAGAAGCAAGGGAACGTGAGTGCTGGTGGTGTTTGTAGCTTTGTCAAAGGTACTTTCCCCCTCCTCATCACTATACTATGTAATTATTTTACAATGCCATGGTTACTTAGGCCTCTCAAACGATTATAAGTTTTTCTTTACTGTCCTGTTTCAGTTCTTGCTCCTTACTTTCATTTTACTGCCCGGGAATTTGGTTTGGCACCCCACCTATTGGGTTTCGCACCCCACTTTATTAAAAACGGGAATTTAAATTCCGATTTTAATACGAAAAAAACGGAAATTAAAAAACCGTTATGTATTTTAGCATATGTGGCACATTTTCAACCGTTCATTGCATATAAAAAACCAATCGGAATTTTAAATTCCGTTTTGAAAACGGAAATTAAATTTCCGTATTGAATACATGGGGTGCCAAACCCAATAGGTGGGGTGCCAAACCCAAATCCCGAATGAAACTAAAATAACTTCTGTACAGAGAAAAGTAATACACTCATCTAATGAAAACTAAAAAAGAACTAGATGAACATCTACATAAATAAATAAAAAGGAACAACAGAGGATTATTCAGGGAACATAGACAAGAATGAAGGCTCATCCCTCATGCCCTCACTAGTCACCGCCAGAGGATGGTGGCTTAGTGTCGTGGCGGTTCATTTTCGAGCCACCTCCACTCACCCTCGCCGGAGCACCACCGAGAGGTGGCGGCTTTGACGTCGTGGTGGTGTTGAAGCTTCAATCCACTTCATCCTTGCCATAATCACCACCGGATAGGCTAGATTCAGCGTCATGGTGCTCTCCCTTGAAGACCCGAGCTGCTCCCACCGGACCGCCGCCGAAGTGCGGCGTTTTTCGGTGTTGTAGCGGCCCTTATCAACCTCGACGAGCCCCCGCCATGGCTGCGGCCTCGGCGTCGTCATCCCGGCGCCGGCCACGCGCGCACAAGAGAAGGTCGGCGGCGCTAGGGTTTCAGAGGAAGAAGAATGTGAAAGAAGAGAAACAGAACAGAACCTGAACGAAACAGAGAAAGAGAGAGCGTACAAAAGGAAAGAAATGCAACTGGTTTGAAAAGGGATGGGGTTTATTCCCCTTTATGTCTTTTTTTCCTTTTATTATTAAATATATGTAACCCTGATTGTGTTACGGGCCATTGGCCCATCTTCCTTGCTTTTCTTTTTTAAAATTCTTTCTTTAATTTTCTTATATCTGAATCTTCTTTTTTGCTGGTCTGTTTGTCCTTTTTTTTTTGTTGGGCTCTTTATAACACTTTTATTTTCTATATCTTATGGGCCTTATTTTTAATCATGATTCAGTTTCTTTTTGGTACCACACATGAACCTGATTTCTTTTAATTATCAAAATGTAAGTACCAATTATTACTAGATCTCTCTCTAACTATTTATTTACTTAAGAAAATCCAAAAATATATTTTCTTCAATGTTGTTAATAATCTATCTATAAGTTGCTAAGGATCAAACCTTTTTGCAAATAAAAAAATCAAAAGAAACAAACCATTAACTTTTCTCAAAATGAATTGATCATTTGAAAACTAAAAAATATCATAATCAACTCATGTTTTTCTACCAAGAACTACGTAGCCTTGATTTTCTCTGTTGATAGAGAATACGTAGGCCCGGGGTCATTCCCGCCAGGCACTCCAAACAAAAATCTAAATTTTGTTCTTCTTTGTAGAATAATCTTTTCATTACACTAGCAACTTGTAAATATTCTTTTTTTAAAAAAATAAAATACAAGACATTTTCTTAAGGGTAAAATAAATGATTTAGAAAGCTAAGAAATCTTGCATAATTGACCATAGGTAACCGTTTCTTAACGGACGTTGTAGGGCGTTAACACCTCCCTATACGTAACCGACTCCCGAATCTAGATTTGGTTTCTTTTATTATTTGGGTTCTCTGATGTTCTCCCTAAAAACATTAGTGGCGACTCTTCTGATACATTGATTAAGTTTTAGCGCGCCGTCCCGCCGCGACCCCGGTTGCGACACATACCATATCTATTTTCTTATTTTTATGGAGATACTTTTTTCTTATACTCAAATTAACCTATAATTAGTTTTCCCAATAAAAAAAAAACAAAGACTTCCCTACCAAACTCACTATTATTTGTTGCACGTTAAAAAAAATATCAAAAAAAACTATATCAGAGCTTCTATTATCTAAATAAATATGTCAAGTTTTTATAAAAATACTTTTTCACATGAGTATCACGTTAAAACTACTACTATTTTATAAAAATAATCCTAATTTGACATTATCAAAATATGGTGAGTGTGATTAGAAGGAAAAATTAAAGTTGTGTAAATGTATTTTCTTTCTCAAAATAAAAAAAATCAATATTTCTCATTTAATTTAATTTTCTAATTTAATTTATTTGCCTTATTTCATTTAATTTCCTTCAGATCTTTGTATAGAGGATGAAGAATTACATAACTTATGTATGATTGAGATTGAAAAAATATTGCAAGGCAATGGAAGGTCACTTAAGGAATTTCCATGTTTACCATACCCAAAATTTTCAGAAATTCATAATTTTGAAATTTTCTTTATCTCATGTTGGACTGTATTTGGCAAGGCCTGTCTTTAGTCACGGGCAGCTATATGTTGCACTTTCTAGAGTTAAATCTAGAAAAGGGTTGAAGATGATTATCATAGATGATAAAGGAGTTGTATCTAACACTACACGCAATGTAGTGTATCAAGAAGTCTTCGATAATATTTGACATGTAAGTGTTTATTTATCTTACAATTAATTTCAATTTAAATGGTAGAAATAGGAAAACTGATATGGTTATTCTCTTTATTGTTTTACAGCATAAAAAGATATCAAGCAATTTATTGATCATCTAATTTGAAGGTGTAATGACTTTTCTATAAGGTTAGTTTACCACTTTCAAATTATACACAGTTTATATTTGTATTAGTTACTGATTATTACACTAATAATTTTTTCTTCCTTTCTAGGTTCTATAGCACAAATATGCTTGATTGACAACAAGCTCGGTTATGAAGTCTTTATCATTAATCATGGACTACAATTTCGAATAAGGGTTCATGTTGCTGTCATTGTTATGTTTATCTTATTTCAATTTTCATGTAATGCATTACTTAAAAACGTGGTTTTTATTACTATTCAAGTGTTGACACTGTGAGGTATCTACAACCTCATCAAATAAATATATTTACTGTGGTCAATTCATCTACATGTTTGTAACATATGTTCGGTTCCATATCTTTTATACTTACTGAAAAGAGTCTAAACTAAGTTAAAACACATTACTACTAATTTATTTTTACAATAAATTTAACCGTCGTGCAACGCACGAGTAAAGAACACTAGTGATTTAGAGAAATTACTCTCCTTGCTCTTGAGTTTTTTTTTTGTTACAAGAGGAAGAGTAGCTAAACGTATCCAAGAAGATAGAAGTAGCAGCTAATGACGATATGTCGTATTATTCTTATCCCGATCAACATGCTTCACATTACAACTTTCAAACTATGTAATTAAATTCATTACCCTTCTGATGTTGTCGCGGTCCCAGAACGTGCTAACGTCGCTCCGAGAACCTTGCTATTGACTGTTTGATAGCAGTTTTAGTTTTCAATTTTTAAAACAGTTTTCATAAACAATTCTTAAAAACAGTTTTCAGAAGAAGAAAACAGTTTGAATGACATGTTTTTGAACATTTAAGAGCAAGGTCTTACCTGTTTTGGTTTTTTAGTTTTAAAAACTGAAAATAAGAACTGTTTTCAAAAACTGTTTTTGAAAACAGGTCTTACCAAACAAGTTTTCAGTTTTTAAAAACTGAAAACTGTTTTGGAAACAGATATCAAACAGGCCCTAAGTCATCTCTTTTTAAATTTTACACGGGTTCATTAAATACAAATGATTTCTTATTGATATCTTATTCTCTCCTTATGATATTATCATTATTCATATATAGTTTTAAAAATACTAAAGTGTTTAAAATGAGTTAATATTGATGGTTATAAAGAAAGAAATTACTATGGAACTTATTCATGCTCATTTAAAATGAAATGTACTAAATTGTAATATATATATATATATATCTTAGAATGGTTATGATAAATTTTAACATAAGAGCGGATGGAAGAGTTCACATCTCTCAAATTTTTATTTTAAATCTTTTTTAAATTAAAATTTGATGGTTCTAATTAAGTAGTTGTGTAAATTTTTTAACACGGTCAACGGATGCTAATTAAGCTCTTTACATTAATTATATATTATACGGTGTAACAAATATTCACTATAAAGATAGATTAATAATGTCTATCATTTCTTAACTTTTTTTTGTTGTTCGGAAAGTAAGCAACAACAACCAAACATCATTAGAACAAACTCTAGGGCAAGAACCTAACAAAAGTTGTATGGTGAGCTAATCGCTTTTCTAAAGTTCTACCGTCACCGAAGTTGACCCAAAGATATGTTTCCAGAGGTGGAAGATGCTCATATATTTCATATTCCTCTGGTATGAAGATGGTGCTGGATCGACCACTTTGAATTTCAAGTCTTCATCCAAAGACCAAGCGAGTGGATCAATTGGGCGCTCCACATTGTGTACCATCTGTACATGGTCGTAACCATATGCTTTGTGAGCATTGATGACACCTCCGGTAGCTCCTTCTTGTGTCTAAGTTTCACAATTTGTTTTGGGTGTGCTCAGTTGATAACTCTAATTAACACAATATTATCATTGTACATCATTACATTCTCTAAAAAAAATTAATTTATAATACCTAAAACAGCATACGCAAGAGTTCAAACAGAGCACAATTTGAATCATTTTCATATTATCACTACTACAGAAATGACATTTTGTCACGCCTCTATTGTCACGGTTATAGACGGAACCGTGATAATAGAGCAATTACCACGGTTATAAAAGGAACCGTGGTAATAGGTAACAATATTTTATTAATTTTTTTATGGACCGTGACAACAGATAACTTTACTCTTCAAATTTTTTCAGAATTTTTCCTAAACCATCTCTCCCACTCGATCTCCCACTCTCCCACTTGATCTCCCACTCTCCATCCACCCGTTCCCTAATCCCTATCTACCACCGCCGCTGCTCTGCTCTTCTCCCACCGCCGCCGCCGCTCTGTTCATGATTTAGGTTTGAAGCAGGGTGTACATATTTGTGAGTTTGAGCTCGCTGCGTTCTCTATTTGAGAGGAGCTCTCTTCTCTCTTCTCTCTCACTCGCTCTCTCAGAAGAAGAAGAAGAAGAAGCATGAGTGCGGTGAACATCACGAATGTCACCGTCCTCGATAATCCCGCTTCCTTCCTCACCCCCTTTCAGTTCGAGATTTCCTACGAGTGCTTAACTTCTCTCAAAGATGGTTCGTTCCTTTATCTTCTTTCCTTTCTTTTATCTATCTGCAAAATTAGGGTTTCATTTTTCTCCATTGCTTTCTCAATGTTTATTCTAGATAGGTTAGGGTTTCTTGTTTTCAATTCATGCCTACAGATCTTCATTGTATTAATTGTGTGTGTGTGTGTGTGTGTCTGGAAACAAACCGTGATCTGAATTTTCATGTCAAGTTTAGGGTTTATAAGTTATTTTCTATAAGCTTCACTGTGATTAATTAAATTCCTTGATTCATATTGCTGGTCTACTTTATCTTGTTTGAAGGATTAGAATTGCAATCAGTGTATCCTGCTGTGGGAATCGGAAAATTGCAATCATGAATCATTTTCCTATGCAAATACTCTCCATGCCATGTGTTGAATTGTTTTTTCCTTTATTGCAGACCACTTATAACTTATTTTTTTCCTTAACAAAATTCCTTAGGTTTTTGGAGATAAAGAATTCTTGGATGCAGCTATGGAAGCAGCAGATGTGGTTTGGGAGCGAGGTTTGGTTAAGCGAGTTGGGATTTGCCATGGTATTAGCGGGAATGCTTATGTTTTCTTGTCACTTTACAAATATACCAGGGACGTGAGGTACTTATTCAGGGCTAAATCTTTTACTTGCTTTGTACTTGATAGAGCTCATAAGCAGATACCTCGAGCTGAAATCCATGGAGGTGATCAACCATATTCGTTGTTTGAAGGTATAGGAGGCTTGGCTTATCTCTTGTTGGACATGGTTGATCCTACCCAGTCTAAATTTCCAGCCTATGAACTCTGAGAATCTACATAATGTGGAAAGTAGAACTTATGTACACTGTACAATATATCTTACATACATTACCAAGGTAAATTGAGTGTAAAAAAGGGAAGAGCCTTAGCTTAGTTACAGCATTTTTTTGTAAATATTTGCAGTACTGTGTATATGGCCAAAAAACAATTATTTGCTTTTGGCCTCTTAAAATGGAAGAGCCTTAGCTTAGTTACAGCATGTTTGGTAAATATTACAGGACTGTATATGACCGAAATTCTGTGTTCTAATAGCAACAATCGTGTATATCCGCTGTTATGAGTTTGCCAAAAGTTGAAACAGACATGGATTGAGTACATACTTCATATCTAGTATGCAAGAACTATTTAAACATTTGTTGCTTGTTTTAAAAAAAGTTGCAGTGCATGTCTATGTGCTCTACCCGTGACAGACATTTTCACAAGGTTATGTGGAATGAGTTTCTCAAAAGGTTTGAGAAACAAATATTACCAAAGTTATCTATCTGCAAAATTAGGGTTTCATTTTTCTCCATTGCTTTCTCAATGTTTATTCTAGATAGGTTAGGGTTTCTTGTTTCCAATTCATGCCTACAGATCTTCATTGTATTAATTGTGTGTGTGTGTGTCTGGAAACAAACTGTGATCTGAATTTTCATGTCAAGTTTAGGGTTTATAAGTTATTTTCTATAAGCTTCACTATGATTAATTAAATTCCTTGATTCATATTGCTGGTCTACTTTATCTTGTTTGAAGGATTAGAATTGCAATCAGTGTATCCTGCTTGGGAATCGGAAAATTGCAGAGGAGCAAGTGCCACGGCTGGAGCTCGTAGTCATAGGCAAAGTTACTTGGTTGATTTGTTGTATCAATTTGGCAAAAAGGTATTTTGTTTTACATCTTTGCTTTGTTTTTCCTTGCCTTACCTTCATTTCAGCTTGATTTTTTTTTTCCTTGCTTTGTATCAATTAAGTGAGTTTTGACATATGGTTCAGAATTTAAGCTTCATATGTATACATAAAAGCTAAGTTCCTGTGAGCAAAAGAGATAACTGTGTACAGTACATGTTGACAAATAGAAATAGAGAACTAATTGAGGCCAGGTCAACGGAGGCTTATCATGTGTAGTTTACTTCTATGTCTGTTGTCTAATTTGTGTCACCTTGTGTTTGGTTATCTCATTTATATGAGCTCATGGCAACATATGTACCCATAAAAGCTAAGCTCCGGTGAGCAAAAGAGATAACAGCTCATGTTTACGGACATCTTGTTCTGCGTAGGACTTTTGTTCTCTTTCTCTAATTTTTTTTTTGAATGAGTCTCAACGCTGTATGAATTTGAAATATGTGCTATTTAATATGTGGTTGCGGAATCACTTTTCAGGGTTGGTAGGCCTTATTAGTTATAATCCTGAACCTCTTAGACATTGTTATTTGAAATGATTGAATGAGCTGTTATTTAACATGATATTAATTCAAGTTGTCAAGCAGAATCTTCTTGTTGCCAATAAAATGCATACTGGGGAGATCTGATCTGAATAATTACAACTTGTGAAAGGTTAATAGGGAGTCTAATAAACTTTTCTATTTTTGACCAACATGATTCTTGAGCACTCACAATCTAAAAAATCAATTTAGTGTACTGTACCACCCATTCTGTTGTTTCTGCTTTTAATTGCTTGCTAGAAATACAAATTCATTTCCTTAAGAAAATCAGTTCTGATCATCGATCTGAGCTTATATTTGTTTAAAATTTTAGTAAAATAGAACTCAAAATATGACATGAAAATAGCAATATTGGGTGTTGGAATGCAGTAATATTGGGTGTTGGTTGTGATTAATGCCACTACTTGATTTATTAATATTATAATTTAACATGTCTTGCTTGTAGGGCACATTGGGTGTTGGTTGTGATTAATGCCACTACAGGGACCTTATTTTACTTGGATCCTATACATGGTAGTTTGAATCAACGCAAAGTCATGAAAGAGATGTTTGATAAGTAAGCTTATATAGATCTACTTGCTATGTTAGTCATGCTATTCAAATATTTAATCATGAGTTTTTCATTCAATTTGTTAGTGCAATGATGATCTACCATGCTAATTGCAATGACAAGAGGATTACATGGTCCAAAGCCAAATGGAATACTATAAAGGTATACATATTTACATAACTGAAAACAATTAGATCTACAAAATCACTGATATATATTATATTTGTTTTTTGTAGTGCCCTGCTCAAACAAATGATATAGATTGCGGATACTATGTATACTAAGCTTTCTAAAGGAGATAATTGCGCACAAAAAATCTACAATTCCACAAGCGGTATGGAACTTTGACTAAATTCTTAATTTTTCCTATTTTTAAGTGTGACTCTAAATTTTGTTACTTTTACCATCATTTTGCAGTACTTCTCCGATTGTCAATTTGGCTTCTATGATGAGGATCAACTAAATGAAATTAAAGAGTGGGCTACTTATGTGTTAAAGAATTTTGCCTAGTGTGGGCTATTTGGTTTAATTCCTTGTGAGAGCATGGACTACTTATGGTTAGGAACTGTACTGCATGTTTTTTGAGAGTATTTGGTTCAAACAGTGTACTGTATTGGCTAGTGTGGGCTATTTGGTTTAATTCCTTGTGAGAGTATGTTCTCAATAACAATTAGTATTGTTTTCTTATTCAAGGTTGGAATATTTGAGTAATTTGGCTAGAATATCTGAATGTCGGTGATTTTATGCAATTTATTTTTCAATATAAACGTACTAAAATTTATGCACAGACCAGGAAAAAAAAATCAAAAAACCTGTAGCTATTTCGCATAACAGATCTGTATGACCTATTGTCACGGTTAAAACTGTGGCAATAGAGGCCACCTATTGCCACGGTTACGTACTTAACCGTGACAATAGGTGGAATCTATTGTCACGGTTAAGTACGTAACCGTGGCAATAGGTGGAACCTATTGTCACGGTTGCGATTTACTAACCGCGATAACAGGTGAGTCAATTGTCACGGTTCCGCCTATAACCGTGACAATTGAGCAATTGTCACGCCTTCTATCGTCACGGTTAAACCGTGACGAATGGGCGGTTTTAACCGTGACGAAAGGCCTTTTCTGTAGTAGTGTATTCAACTTATATTTTGACCACATAAGAGATAAAATCACCTTTGACCATATCCGGATAAAATAATACAAGAAAATTGTATATATTTAGATTGTTAGGTTGAAAGTTTCAACCAATCCCAAACCATAATGGGATCTATATATATAGAACATGGTGTACCCTTTTAGCAGACTTATCAAAAGCCTTTACAACTGTAACAACACCATTTTCTGGTGATCGAATTATGGGCTCAATTTGACTCCGCATGCCTGCATCATTATGTTATCCATCACTAACAATTTAGTATTTCAACTTTTACAGGATTTACTTTTGACACTCAATTTTGTGAAACTAAAATGTATCTCTAGCACAACTTTTTTTTTTAACAATAAAGCTCATTTTCATTTAATTGAAGACAAGTAATTATAATACAGTATTCAAAAATCTAAATTTCGGGAAAACAAAAGTCAAATAACCTAGTGACACATTATTACCCTCAACTTGACACTACTACTCTCAGCTGCACTACTGCTCTCAGCTGGAAATTTAGGGGAAAATCTAACCTAGAAAACTAGTTAGAGACCTAGAAACTATTACTTCAGATTAATTTTAGGGGAAACAAACTGACAAGACTAATATTCATACTACTACTTCAGATTGGGGAAACAAACTACTACTCTCTTGGTTCTTCGGTAGAGCTTGTTCACACGATCTAGCTATTTTGTAGAGGCTGCTTCCGGTAAAGCTTTCATAGCCTCCAAATCCCAACATTTGAGGTGCAAGTGCAAGTGCTTCATTGGCTTCTGGTGCTTGTTCTTCTCCTTATGCTTCTTCGTCGTCTACTGCTTGATGAATGAGATCTATGCCTAGAGATTTAAGCAATTTAGGAAGGTTAATACACGCACATCCAATGCAGATGAACCCCAAGAGCATTAGATACATGTGCACACTATGAGTTCTTCCACGAAGGTCAACAAATTTAACTTCAAAATAATAGGCGGTTGAAACCAGTAATGACACCACAACCTCTGCAAATGTTGAGTCATAGTAGTGACTTGCAACCCCACTTCCCGAGGCTAACAAATTTAATATGACATAATAGATGTCATTTAAATTACAAGAATGAATGATTACTGCCACAGGGGTATATAAGATGGTGATTTTGGCTGCTGAAACAGATAGATTAGAAATGACAACTTGCAGGAAGCATTTTAAGCAATAAAAATACATGTAACATAGGTTTGATAGAGGAGATTACTTTCGATGATGTACTGAAAACTGTGGTCAATCCACAAAAATCGGGCGCTACAAAACCTATCAAACCAAATGTCAGATAAGCCAGTAATACATTGTTGTGGTTGATCATCACTTCACTTACTACAACAAATATCATGACAGTAATGAATAAGAGAACTACAGTGTCGAAATATAATTTGCAAGGGGGGTTCATCTTTTCTGACTGAGGCTGAGAGGTGAAGGAATTTCTGGTCCCTGAGGCTGAGAAAGAAAGTTGAAGCTCAAAAGGAGAAGCAAACACATCGATGTATATATAGGCCAATGTTGCAATATTGGTGAAGCGGAATTGCAACGCATTGGGATGCCGTTTGGGAGTTGAGGGTGTAAGGTCGTTAAAGAGAACATCCTAGGACACAAGCTCATCTTTATATCTTCTCTTCGTGAATATCTCTAGCACAACTTTAAATCTAATTTATGATACCTAAAACAGTTTACGCAAGAGTTCAGACACAACACAGTTTGGATCATTTTAATATCGACCCAAATTTTTACCACATAAAAGATGAAATCACCTTTAACTAGATCTAGAGAAAATTATACACGTAAATTTTACATAGTTAGATTGTTTGGTTGAAAGTTTCAACCAATCCCAAACCATAATGAGATCTATTTATATAGAACATGGTGAACCCTTTTAGCAGACTTATCAAAATCCTTTACAACTGTAACAACACCATTTTCTGGTGATCGAATTGTGAAACTAAAATGTATCTCTAGCACAACTTTTTTTTTTTGAACCATAAAGTTCATTTTCATTTAATTGAAGACAAGTAATTACAATATAGTATTCAAAAATCTAAATTTCAGGAAAAACAAAAGTCCTATAACCTAGAGACACATTATTACCCTCAGCCTGACACTACTGCTCTTACCTGGAAATTTACGGGAAAATCTAACCTAGAAAACTACTTAGAGACCTATAAACTATTACTTCAGATTAATTTTAGAGAAACAAACTCATAAGATTAATATTCATACTACTACTTAAGATTGGGGAAACAAACTACTAGTCTCTTGTTCTTTGGTTGAGCTTGTTCCCACGATCTAGCTATTCTGTAGAGGCTGCTTCCGGTAAAGCTTTCATAGCCTCCAAATCCCAACATTTGAGGTGCAAGTGCAAGTGCTTCATCTTCTTCCGGTGCTTGTTCTTCTCCTTATGCTTCTTCATTGTCTGCTGCTTGATGAATGAGATCGATGCCTAGAGATTTAAGCAATTTGGGGAGGCTTATACACGCACGTCCAATGCAGATGAACCCCAAGAGCATTAGATACCTGTGCACACTATGAATTCTTCCATGAAGGTCAACTAATTTAACTTCAAAAGAATAGGCGGTTGAAACCAGTAATGACACCACAACCTCTGCAAATGTTGAGTCATAGTTGTGACTTGGAACCCCAATCCCCGAGGCTAACAAATTTAATATGACATAATAGAAGACATTTAAATTACAAGAATGATTGATAACTGCCACAAGGGTATATAAGATGTTGATTTTGGCTGCTGAAACATATTGATTAGAAATGACAACTTGCAGGAAGCATTTTAAGCAAAAAAAAAAAAAAAACATATAACATAGGTTTGATAGAGGAGATTACTTTCGATGATGTACTAAAAACTATGGTCAATCCACAAAAATCGAGTGCTACAAAACCTATCAAACCAAATGTTAGATAAGTCAGTAATACATTGTTGTGGTTGATCATCACTTCACTTACTACAGCAAATATCATGGCAGTAATGAATAAGAGAACTACAGTGTCGAAATATAATTTGCAAGGAGGATTCATCTTTACTGACTAAGACTGAGAGGGAATTTCTGGTCCTTGAGTCTGAGAAAGAAAATTGAAGCTCAAAAGGAGAAGCAAACACATCGACGTATTTATAGGCCAATGTTGCAATATTGGTGAAGCGAAATTTCAACGCATTGGGATGCCGTTTGGGAGTTGAGGGTGTAAGGTCGTTAAAGAGAAAATCCTAGGACACAAGCTCATCTCTATATCTTCTCTTCGTGAATATCTCTAGCACAACTTTAAATCTAATTTATAATACCTGAAACAGTCTACGCAAGAGTTCTAACACAACACGGTTTGGATCATTTTCATATCGACCCAAATTTTTCCACATAAAAGATGAAATCACCTTTAACTAGATCTAGAGAAAATTATACAAGTAAATTTTAAATATTTAGATTGTTTGGTTGAAAGTTTCAACCAATCCCAAACCATAATGGGATCTATTTATATAGAACATGGTGTACCCTTTTAGCAGACTTATCAAAAGCCTATACAACTGTAACAACACCATTTTCTGGTGATCGAATTATGGACTGTTGGGTCCAGGCGTGATCCTACATGGACTTCATTTGACTCTGCATGCCTGCATCATTCTGTTATCCATCACTAACCATTTAGTATTTCAATTTTTACAGGATTTACTTTTGACACTCAATTTTGTGAAACTAAAATGTATCTCTAGCACAACATTTTTTTAACCATAAAGCTCATTTTCATTTAATTGAAGACAAGTAATTACAATATAGTATCAAAAATCTAAATTTCAGGAAAAACAAAAGTCCTATAACCTAGAGACACACTATTACCCTCAGCATGACACTACTGCTCTCAACTTGAAATTTAGGGGAAAATCTAACCTAGAAAACTACTTAGAGACCTAGAAACAATTACTTCAGATTAATTTTAGGGGAAACAAACTGATAAGACTAATATTCATGCTACTACTTCAGATTGAGGAAACAAACTACTACTCTCTTAGTTCTATGGTTGAGCTTTTTTTTTTTTGAACCATAAAACTCATTTTCGTTTAATTGATAACAGGTAATTACAATATAGTATTCAAAAATTTAAATTTTGGGAAAAGCAAAAGTCAAATAACCTAGAGACACACTACTACCCTCAGCTTGAGATCTTGACACTAAATTTAGGGGAAAATCTAGCCTAGAAAACTACCTAGAGACCTAGAAACTATTACATCAGATTAATTTTAGCGGAAATAAACTGATAAGACTAATATTCATACTACTACTTCAAACTGGGGAAACAAACTACTACTCTCTTGGTTCTTCGGTTAAGCTTGTTCCCACGATCAAGCTTTCCTGTAAAGGCTCCTTCTAGTAGATCTTTCATATCTTCCAAATCCCAACATTTGAGGTGCAAGTGCAAGTGCAAGTGCTTCATCTGCTTGTTCTTCTCAAAGTGTTTCTTCATCGTTTGCTGCTTGATGAATGAGATCGATGCCTAGAGCTTTAAGTAATTTGGGGAGGCTAATGCACGCACATCCAATGCAGATGAACCCAAGAGCATTAGATATCTATGCACACTATGAGTTTTTCCACTAAGGTAAAAAAGTTGACTCCAAAAGAATAGGCGGTTGAAACTAGTACTGATACCAAAACCTCTGCAAATGTTGAGTCATAGTAGTGACTTGCAACCCCAATCCCTAAGGCTAACAAATTTAAATGTCATAATGGAAGGCTTTGAAATAACAAGCAAGTGGTCAATCCACAAAATTCGTGTTCTACGAAACCTATCTACCCAACTGTCACATAAGCCAGTAATACATTGTTGTGGTTGAACGTTACAACAATTATCATGGCAATATTGAACAAGAGAACGACAGTGTCAATATAATTTGCGAGGGGAATTCCTCTTTTCTGACTAAGAGTGAGAGGTGAAGGGATTTCGGGTCTCTGAGTCTAAGAAAGAAAGTCGAAGCTCAGAAGGAGAAACAAACACATCATTGTATTTATAGGCCAATGTTGCAATATTGATGAAGCGGAATTGCAACGAATTGGGATGCGGTTTGGGAGTTGAGGGTGTAAGGTCGTTAAAGAGAACATCCTAGGACAACAACTCATCTCTATATCTTCTCTTCGTGAATATCTCTAGCACAACTTTAAATCTAATTTATAATACCTGAAACAATCTACGCAAGAGTTCAGACACAGCACAGTTTGGATCATTTTCAGACACAAGCTCATCTCTACATGCATTTTTTCTATCACCGAGATGATACTTTCTGGAATTAAAGTTACCACTTTGATTTGGCCTCCATGCGATGAGACACGCATGATGTGGATATCCAAGTTCGATTCCTCCATAGTTTCTCTGGACGAAGAATGTAATCTGTTAGTTTTGTTTATGTTGTTAATTAACTATTTTAATACTTTGTGACTAATTAAGGTTAGTTACAGGCTGCAATCCTGACCTCCAGCCTCACCTCAGTGGAAGAAGAATAAAAAATTAATTAACATTCGTGATTTTCAATAAAAACCAAAGTAGTCAAATAATGGCTTAATAGCACTTTTGGTACCCCACGTTTCAAAAATGTGCAATATTAATCCCCCACGTTTGAAAATAGCATAATGGTACCTCAACGTTTATCTCCGTTAGCAGTTTTGGTCCCTCAGCAATTTTCCGTCAAAAAACTAACCGTTCTGAGGGTAAATATGTAATTGAGCAAAAAAATAATTAATTAAAATATTAACAACACTTAAAAACCAAGAAAAATATCCCCTTCTTCATCTCCCTCATCATCTTCATCAACCTAGAAAACCCAGAAAAAAAATATTCCTCTCCAAAACATCTTCATCTTCCCTACAAATATATCACCTTGCCCATAAAACCCAGATCAAACACTTGGATTCATTCTTCCATGGCTGGTCTTCAACAATGCAATTTCTTTGCCAGCCACAACAAACTTATTTTTTTGACAATAACCAGCAAAAATAAATTAAAACGAGACAGACCAGATATAGAGCTACATGAATATGAAATCAAAAAGAACCCCGTAGCAGTAGTAACAAACTCAACCCTCAAGGCTTCAACTCTGTCCATATTAGATACAATTCAGGAAATGCATAGGATTGGAGATCAATTGAGAATACGGGAACCCTGGAGCTTTAGCACTCAACCAAATCCAACTCTTGAATTGGATAGAATCCAAAAGTTCTTCTGCAATTTGAACCTGCAATTTTGACCTCCTATATAAGCATGCTGCAGAAAATGAATCCACTGTGAAAAGAAGCCACAACAATATAAAGCCACAACCACAATAAATTAAACCTAGTGAAAAGAAGCCACAACCACAGTAACAGCAAACTAAACCCAGTGAAAGCAACGAAAGCAACGCCCCTCCGCCGCGAATCGCACGACCAGACCAGTGCCACCATCGTGCAAATCACGCCGCGCCGTGCCGAACCACCACCGCATAGAGACCCAAGTCCGTTGAATCACCACTACTTCATCTCGCCCACACTTATGCCCAGATCTGGGTTAGGAGAAGCTGAGGGACGAGATCGAGGGATTCAACGGTGTGGGTTCAGTGAAAGGATTCAACGGTTCTGTGTTCAGAGAGGATAATCGGCAGTGTTGGAGGTTTTTAAGAAGGGGAATTTGAAGGGAGTAGGATGACAGAAGAAGAAAAATGTTGATTTTGTAGATGAACATGAGGATGAGGAGAGAGAACAGAGATGAAGATGAGAAGATGAGTGTCCCAGATTTTTTTTTTAATTTTATCAATTTAAATTTTATTAAAATTTCCAAGTCAGCAAAAAACGTTAGTTTTTAGACGGAAAATTGCTGGGGGACCAAAACTGTTAACGGAGACAAACGTTGAGGTACCATTATGCTATTTTCAAACGTGGGGGATTAATATTGCATATTTTTGAAACGTGGGGGACCAAAAGTGCTATTAAGCCTCAAATAAATAATAAAATTCCGTACCCGTGCACCATGGCATCAATGGTCTCTTCAACCTTTTGATCATAAATGGGATGGAAATGACCCTTAAAAACAAAAATTTAAAATGTTTACATCTATAGATCTGAATTTCATAATTGAAAATTCTACAAATTATCAAAATAAATATCAAAACAAAAACGCAGCAATACTCACAGTGAGAAGCTTATACGAAGCTTCCAACAACTTCAGGGCTTCTGGATCTAACTTATAATTCAAAATCCTATATTTCAATTTCTTTGTCCTCAGCCTTTTGTTCTTTATCATTTCACAAAGATCGCCCGGGATGTCCACCTCCTTAGAAGCTACTAAGGAGGCCAAAAATGGAAGGTAGTCACTGCATTACAACAACAGTGTACCTAATTTTCTCTTTCAAGTTAGACAAAATGACAAAGGGGACACAACAATCACACCACTTAAGAAATTTGAATGGCGTGGAATAGTGAGGCAAGGCAAATGATTATGTGCGAGAGATAATTGTTACAAAATTGGGGTTTATGAAAGGAGATTAGAAGGCGTTCTTAGTCAGAGACATGACAACATGTTGAGATCGATTATGGAAGAAGAGAAAATTGGGGTTTTCCGTTTACGAATATGGAAGGCACGTGATACTTTTAACAATTTTAATCTCAGCCACTCATTTTTATCCAAAGGTTGGAAATTTCCCCTCTCACTCTCACATAAAAACCTCCTCTTACTAGATAGTCTCTCTCTCTAGCATAACTTTAAATCTAATTTATAATACCTGAAACAGTCTATGCAAGAGTTCAGACAGAGCATGGTTTGGATCATTTTCATATCGTTCAACCCATTTTTCTGGTGATCAAATTTTGAACTGCATTTGGCTCGGCATATATGTACCATGCAGTTCGCTATCATCATTTATCCTTCACTAACCACTTAGTATTTCTGTTTTTACATGATTTAATTTTGACACTAGATTATCTCATGAACTTAAAATGCATCTCTAGCACTCCAATAAATCTAATTCATAATGTTAGAAATCGCATGGATTTCTTGCATCATAACAAAAAAAATTAAAATTACTGCGCTAAAACTATTGCGCAAATAGTGGGGAGATCCATAAGTTCCAGAGTTCGAAATTCTTATCAACACATACTACAGTTCACACAATCCATAAGTCTAACACAAATTAAAATAAAGGGAAAAACATAATTGTCCTCACATACCATAAAGCTTGGGCAAACTCATGCTTAGGACTGTTCATGGTTCTCTGAGAACCGAAGCTAACCAAGAACCGAACCGAAAACCGAACCGTTCAAGAACCGAACCTTTAAGAACCGAACCGAACACGAACCTAAATTGAAAAACCGGTTCGGTAACCGAACCAAAATATCAACTACCAATTCAGGTTCGGTTCGGTTCGAACCATAGTATATCGGTTCGGTTCGAACCATCTATAAATATGCATATTTTACCGAACTGGTTAACCAAATTTGAAACCGGTTCGGTTCGGTTCGAACCATACTATATCGGTTCGGTTCGGTTCTCTCAAACCAAAATTTTGGTTCAGGTTCGGTTCGGTTCGGTTCAAGCAAAGAACCGAACCATGAACAGTCCTACTCATGGTGTTTCTCCTTGTGGTGTGTTAGAATGGATCTTGCATTCAATTCCCCCCTCTTGAGGGCCAGCTAATATGAGATTCGATCATGAATCTCAGATTATGGCTTAGTGGATGATCCGGAAAGTTCATGCAAATTGGCCCTATAACCCTATTCATGCCACATAGGGTTATCATTCGAATGGAAAACAACGTTGCCTTCTTAAGGTCGTTGATTGCTCCTGTGGTGACTTCATCACCACCAAATGTTAGTTCTTTGGCGACCAGACCTCCAAAGGCAATATCTATTTAAGCTAGAAGTTGTGCCAATGCGGTTTGAGTAACTTTTCACGTACACATACGACCTTTGGAAGAAGATTACCGTTTTTCTGGTGATCGAATTTCGGACTGCATTTGGCTCGGCATATCTGCACCATGAGAGATGAAATCACCTTTGACCAGATCTAGAGAAAATCATACAAGAAAATTTTACATATTTTATGATTGTTTGACCAGATTTTTACCACATAAGAGATGAAATCAACTTTGACCCTGAAATGCCTACTTACAGAGGTTTTGATATATATATTTTTTAAAAACGAAATGAATATCATAAATATGAAAGCCTGAGCCAAAATAAAGCTCAAGACTGAATTATATTACAACCTGACCAAGAAATAAGAGACCAAAGTGCAAGACTGTAGAGTGCACAGAACCCACCACCAACCCACAGAATGGCCTCTAACGTATCTCATGAAGGAGCCTCATTAAAACCTTATTAGGAAATAAGATTTCTCCATAGTTTCTCTGGACGAAGAATGTAATCTGTTAGTTTTGTTTATGTTGTTAATTAACTATTTTAATACTTTGTGACTAATTAAGGTTAGTTACAGGCTGCAATCCTGACCTCCAGCCTCACCTCAGTGGAAGAAGAATAAAAAATTAATTAACATTCGTAATTTTCAATAAAAACCAAAGTAGTCAAATAAATAATAAAATTCCGTACCCGTGCACCATGGCATCAATGGTCTCTTCAACCTTTTGATCATAAATGGGATGGAAATGACCCTTAAAAACAAAAATTTAAAATATTTACATCTATAGATCTGAATTTCATAATTGAAAATTCTACAAATTATCAAAATAAATATCAAAACAAAAACGCAGAAATACTCACAGTGAGAAGCTTATACGAAGCTTCCAACAACTTCAGGGCTTCTGGATCTAACTTATAATTCAAAATCCTATATTTCAATTTCTTTGTCCTCAGCCTTTTCTTCTTTATCATTTCACAAAGATCGCCTGGGATGTCCACCTCCTTAGAAGCTACTAAGGAGGTCAGAAATGGAAGGTAGTCACTGCATTACAACAACAGTGTACCTAATTTTCTCTTTCAAGTTAGACAAAATGACAAAGGGGACACAACAATCACACCACTTAAGAAATTTGAATGGCGTGGAATAGTGAGGCAAGGCAAATGATTATGTGCGAGAGATAATTGTTACAAAATTGGGGTTTATGAAAGGAGATTAGAAGGCGTTCTTAGTCAGTGACATGACAACATGTTGAGATCGATTGTGGAAGAAGAGAAAATTGGGGTTTTCCGTTTACGAATATAGAAGGCACGTGATACTTTTAACAATTTTAATCTCAGCCACTCATTTTTATCCAAAGGTTGGAAATTTCCCCTCTCACTCTCACATAAAAACCTCCTCTTACTAGATAGTCTCTCTCTCTCTAGCATAACTTTAAATCTAATTTATAATACCTGAAACAGTCTATGCAAGAGTTCAGACAGAGCATGGTTTGGATCATTTTCATATCGTTCAACCCATTTTTCTGGTGATCAAATTTTGAACTGCATTTGGCTCGGCATATCTGTACCATGCAGTTCGCTATCATCATTTATCCTTCACTAACCACTTAGTATTTCTGTTTTTACATGATTTAATTTTGACACTAGATTATCTCATGAACTTAAAATGCATCTCTAGCACTCCAATAAATCTAATTCATAATGTTAGAAATCGCATGGATTTCTTGCATCATAACAAAAAAAATTAAAATTACTGCGCTAAAACTATTGCGCAAATAGTGGGGAGATCCATAAGTTCCAGAGTTAGAAATTCTTATCAACACATACTACAGTTCACACAATCCATAAGTCTAACACAAATTAAAATAAAGGGAAAAACATACTTGTCATCACATACCATAAAGCTTGGGCAAACTCATGGTGTTTCTCCTTGTGGTGTGTTAGAATGGATCTTGCATTCAATTCCCCCCTCTTGAGGGCCAGCTAATCTGAGATTCGATCATGAATCTCAGATTATGGTTTAGTGGATGATCCGGAAAGTTCATGCAAATTGGCCCTATAACCCTATTCATGCCACATAGGGTTATCATTCGAATGGAAAACAACGTTGCCTTCTTAAGGTCGTTGATTGCTCCTGTGGTGACTTCATCACCACCAAATGTTAGTTCTTTGGCGACCAGACCTCCAAAGGCAATATCTATTTAAGCTAGAAGTTGTGCCAATGCGGTTTGAGTCACTTTTCACGTACACATACGACCTTTGGAAGAAGATTACCGTTTTTCTGGTGATCGAATTTTGGACTGCATTTGGCTCGGCATATCTGCACCATGAGAGATGAAATCACCTTTGACCAGATCTAGAGAAAATCATACAAGAAAATTTTACATATTTTATGATTGTTTGACCAGATTTTTACCACATAAGAGATGAAATCAACTTTGACCCTGAAATGCCTACTTACAGAGGTTTTGATACATATATTTTTTTAAAACGAAATGAATATCATAAATATGAAAGCCTGAGCCAAAATAAAGCTCAAGACTGAATTATATTACAATCTGACCAAGAAATAAGAAACCAAAGTGCAAGACTGTAGAGTGCACAGAACCCACCACCAACCCACAGAATGGCCTCTAACGTATCTCATGAAGGAGCCTCATTAAAACCTTATTAGGAAATAAGATTTCTCCATAGTTTCTCTGGACGAAGAATGTAATCTGTTAGTTTTGTTTATGTTGTTAATTAACTATTTTAATACTTTGTGACTAATTAAGGTTAGTTACAGGCTGCAATCCTGACCTCCAGCCTCACCTCAGTGGAAGAAGAATAAAAAATTAATTAACATTCGTAATTTTCAATAAAAACCAAAGTAGTCAAATAAATAATAAAATTCCGTACCCGTGCACCATGGCATCAATGGTCTCTTCAACCTTTTGATCATAAATGAGATGGAAATGACCCTTAAAAACAAAAATTTAAAATATTTACATCTATAGATCTGAATTTCATAACTGAAAATTCTACAAATTATCAAAATAAATATCAAAACAAAAACGCAGAAATACTCACAGTGAGAAGCTTATACGAAGCTTCCAACAACTTCAGGGCTTCTGGATCTAACTTATAATTCAAAATCCTATATTTCAATTTCTTTGTCCTCAGCCTTTTATTTTTTATCATTTCACAAAGATCGCCCGGGATGTCCACCTCCTTAGAAGCTACTAAGGAGGCCAGAAATGGAAGGTAGTCACTGCATTACAACAACAGTGTACCTAATTTTCTCTTTCAAGTTAGACAAAATGACAAAGGGGACACAACAATCACACCACTTAAGAAATTTGAATGGCGTGGAATAGTGAGGCAAGGCAAATGATTATGTGCGAGAGATAATTGTTACAAAATTGGGGTTTATGAAAGGAGATTAGAAGGCGTTCTTAGTCAGAGACATGACAACATGTTGAGATCGATTGTGGAAGAAGAGAAAATTGGGGTTTTCCGTTTACGAATATAGAAGGCACGTGATACTTTTAACAATTTTAATCTCAGCCACTCATTTTTATCCAAAGGTTGGAAATTTCCCCTCTCACTCTCACATAAAAACCTCCTCTTACTAGATAGTCTCTCTCTCTAGCATAACTTTAAATCTAATTTATAATACCTGAAACAGTCTATGCAAGAGTTCAGACAGAGCATGGTTTGGATCATTTTCATATCGTTCAACCAATTTTTCTGGTGATCAAATTTTGAACTGCATTTGGCTCGGCATATCTGTACCATGCAGTTCGCTATCATCATTTATCCTTCACTAACCACTTAGTATTTCTGTTTTTACATGATTTAATTTTGACACTAGATTATCTCATGAACTTAAAATGCATCTCTAGCACTCCAATAAATCTAATTCATAATGTTAGAAATCGCATGGATTTCTTGCATCATAACAAAAAAAATTAAAATTACTGCGCTAAAACTATTGCGCAAATAGTGGGGAGATCCATAAGTTCCAGAGTTAGAAATTCTTATCAACACATACTACAGTTCACACAATCCATAAGTCTAACACAAATTAAAATAAAGGGAAAAACATACTTGTCATCACATACCATAAAGCTTGGGCAAACTCATGGTGTTTCTCCTTGTGGTGTGTTAGAATGGATCTTGCATTCAATTCCCCCCTCTTGAGGGTCAGCCTAATATGAGATTCGATCATGAATCTCAGATTATGGCTTAGTGGATGATCCGGAAAGTTCATGCAAATTGGCCCTATAACCCTATTCATGCCACATATGGTTATCATTCGAATGGAAAACAACGTTGCCTTCTTAAGGTCGTTGATTGCTCCTGTGGTGACTTCATCACCACCAAATGTTAGTTCTTTGGCGACCAGACCTCCAAAGGCAATATCTATTTAAGCTAGAAGTTGTGCCAATGCGGTTTGAGTCACTTTTCACGTACACATACGACCTTTGGAAGAAGATTACCGTTTTTCTGGTGATCGAATTTTGGACTGCATTTGGCTCGGCATATCTGCACCATGAGAGATGAAATCACCTTTGACCAGATCTAGAGAAAATCATACAAGAAAATTTTACATATTTTATGATTGTTTGACCAGATTTTTACCACATAAGAGATGAAATCAACTTTGACCCTGAAATGCTACTTACAGAGGTTTTGATATATATATTTTTTTAAAACGAAATGAATATCATAAATATGAAAGCTTGAGCCAAAATAAAGCTCAAGACTGAATTATATTACAATCTGACCAAGAAATAAGAGACCAAAGTGCAAGACTGTAGAGTGCACAGAACCCACCACCAACCCACATAATGGCCTCTAACGTATCTCATGAAGGAGCCTCATTAAAACCTTATTAGGAAAAATCCAGTGAGATAAAAACCTAGCAAGGAAAAAGAGTACCACCAACATGGGAAAGCCATTCTGCATCTGAACAAGCAAACAATACCCCAAATTTAATTTGAAGTTTGAATGTTAAATGACGAAAATGTGAAAATTCCCCAAGCAATTTAGTGGACCAGATCAGCAGCAGTAGAACAACAAATCAGTACCAACAACAAACTTGACACGGCCGTAGTAAAACAGCAAAGAGCAGCCACAGCACAACAACCAAATCAGTAACAACAAAACTGCAGCAACAACAGCAGTAAAGATAGACAACAGTAACAACAACAGCAAACAGCAACAACATCAGCAGCAACAGTAATAGCCAGCAACAACACCAACAGCAAAACAACAAACAACAAACAACAAAAAATAGCAAACGTTGCCAAGCATGCCCACATCAAACAGCTGCAGCTGGGAAACAGAAAGTTAACAGCAGCACATTTAGCTCCACATGTCCTGCATAAAAATAGACTAAACCAAACCGTAACAAAAAATTCCTCATCCTAATTGCCCCCCATACGGCCAAACCTGTTCCTCGCGAAAACACCCTTCCTTAGCTAGCTCATCTACCTCCGCATTTCCTTCCCTGAAAATATGATGCAACCCACTACAAACCACCACCAGGAGTAAATAATCAATCATATTAAGCTCATTAGTTAAGTTCCAAGGTCTATTCTTTTCCCGGCAAACCCATCTCACAACAAGAGTTGAGTCACTCTCAATCATATTAAGAGGTTTTGATATGTTATGTCAGCAACTGTCCATTTTTCATCCCTTTGTATTTTCTAATGAGCAATATGAACGAATGTGACATGTTTGAGTTGTAAATTCTGGTAAGGATATATGAGTTGTTTTTTTCCTCTGAATCCTTATTGTTACTAGATTATCTCATGACACTAAAATATATATCTAGCACAACTTTAAATCTACTTTATAATACCTAAAACTAGGGGTGGCAATATGGGTTGGCGGGCCGGGCCAGGCCCAACCCGTCACTAACCCGCCGAAATACGGGTTGGGTTGGGCTAGCCCACTTTTGGTATTTGGGTTCAAAGTCTCAACCCAACCCATATTTTGGCGGGATTGCGGGTTGGCGGGCTAGCCCACTTAAAAAATGTAGTATAATAATAAAAAATGTGCAATGAGGAATTTTAAGAAATCTTTCACTTTTCATACGTTGGCACATGAAAAAATTAGAATTATACTTATTCTTTATCTTCAAATGTTATGATTTCAACTAGAAAATCTCACCAATAGTAATACCAAGAAAATATTTATCATGCATGGTTATTAAAAGTTGTAAAATTGTAACCTCACTAGCAACTGTCTGTAAGTGTCAATAACCTTAATCAAATAATTGATAAATGTCATTTTTCTTTGATACACACTCACTTAATATTACTTAACAACACTATGTGTTTTACAATCATCAACAAGAGTTTACTTTAGTCAATAATAGTTAACCAACAATTATAAAAGATAATGTGGAGTTGTCATGAAAGTTTTAGACAAAACATAACCTACAAATAAGAGCCGCAACTTATACAGGTGAATCCATGGAAGGTCATCATTGACTAGCTTTCAAAATAGTTTTTGTTTTTTAGTTTAGGTCTGCCATAATCTATGCGTACCTTACAATAATCTACTTAAAGAATAAAAATATAAAAAAAATTCAAAAAAAAAGTGAAAAACGGGTTGGCGGGCTAACCCAACCCAACCCGTCATTAACCCGCCAAAATGCGGGTTGGGTTGGGCTGACCCACTTTTAAAATTTGGGTTCAAAATCCCAACCCAACCCGCCAAAAAAGGTGGGCAAAACGGGCTGGCCCAGCGGGCCAAACCCATTTTGCCACCCCTACCTAAAACAGCCTACGGGTTGGCGGGGTAAGCTCAACTCACCATTGGTCTGCTAAAATGTGGGTTGGGTTGGGTTGTGCTGACCCACTTTTGACATTTGGGTTGAAAGTCTCAATCCAACTCGCCAAAAAAAGTGGGTAAAACGGGCTGGCCTAACAGGTCAAGCTCATTGTGCCACACATACATGTAATACTTATGAGATTCATAGCTCTTTGACGAAAGATACATAAGAGAAAGGGAATATGATAAAACAAAGAAGGAGAAGAGAGATCACTTGAAGCTTGCAATGGAAAGACTTGGTTGCAATAGGGGAAGGAGGATGCTCACAAGGAAGATAGGGTGAGGAGGAGGAAGAGGAAGAGGAAGATGAAGATTAAGAGAGTCCAATAGGTGATAAAGAGAATGAAGGAATGGTGAAGAGTTTAAAGGGTTAGAGGTATTTTAGTCTCTTTCAAAATGGGGGATGGTGAAGATATGTGAGAGGTGGTATGGATATAGGCATATAGCTTTGCCCAACTTGTGAACATGTTTTTTTAGGTCCATGAGGGCCATGGCCAATTCTGATGGATTTTTCATTTTTATGTTATGTCGGATGGTTTTTTTTTGTTCCACTATTTCTGATGGTTGGAATAATCTAGTACTGCTCTATTGTTCAGATTGGGCCTTCCGTGGCCCATCTTCGTAGCCATTTTCCCAATTTTTGTCATATTTGAGATTTCTCATCAACCCAACTTGCTATTTAATATGCAAATGCTGCAGAAGAATACAAATTCTAGCTGGATAAAATACAATTTGTTTGTTTTGACCAAAAAAAAAATACAATTTGTTATTTATTGATGAATGATGATGAGTAGGTGGAATGAACGGTGGCGCTCGTGCCACCAACCGCATCGGTGGCCAACAGACTTCAAAGTAGTCAAAAGGCAACGAAATTGACTGGAAAATATATACATGCATGTCAACATCAACATTTAAAATCTAAATTCAATCCAAACTTATTTCAATTTTGGTCATTTCAACCATTCTTAATTTCTTATAAACAAAAACTAATTTTACATCATTTTAAAGTTCCCATTCAAACTTCAAATACAGCCAGTTTAGGCAAAGAAAGTATATATTCAAAAACTGAAAATTAAAGAGATTCATTAGTTTTGGTAAAAGAGGACACGTTTTATGTGATGTGTAGTTTAGGTCCATAGTTTAGGTTGTGGCCAAATAATGAACTACAAATTATGTAGAACCATAATTTTATGGTGGATCATGTTAAAAGATGATTAACTTTTCGAATCATGTTTTTACAAATAACATCAGTATTATATCTTTCTGATGTTGCCAAAATTAATCTGTGAAAAACTGTTGTAACTTGTGAATCATATTTTTCTTGGTAAACCGAGTTAAACCGCAATGGAAAGGTAGCAATTAATAAACTCACAGGTGTGTCAACTTGCTCTACCTACCACCTTGAGAGCAGCCTAGTCTGGTAGAAAGTGTCTAAAACATAGAGCTTTATATAGCAACTCAACGAGTCATACATACACCTCACCCTTCACCTGTGTCTAAATTCCTCTAAATCTTTGCTCAATCAATTCTTCAACCCTGTCTCTATTTCCATCTCCTGCAAACACAACTAGTAAGAGCTCTCTTTCTCTGTTATATGAGTTGCTAATCTCTTGTTTAGTTGTTTTGGGTGCCTATAATTGAGACAATTTTTTTTTTGTGAATTTAATTTCAGTGGCCAGTGAAACAGTTTTGGTTGATGAGATCACTTACCCTTCCAAGATCACCACCACCAAGCCCCTTTCTCTACTGGGTTATGGTAAGCTGCATGTATCCCTTTTCTTGATTTGATTCTGAAGATGGGGGGTGATGTCTAGAATTTTTAATGTTCCTGTAAACTAATGTTTCAACTTTCTACTTTGAATCCAAGTTCAGAATTGAAGTTTTAAACTAAATTCAGCTTGGGATTTAGATCATAGGCTCTAGATTTTAAAACTGCTGGATTATTTGCTTTGGCTTGATTTATGTGTAAGTTGCAACTAGAAACAACTTGATCTAATTCCTTCTTTGATCAGGCCTTAATGACATGGTGATCCACTTTCTCCAAGTGAAATTCTACACAATTGGGGTTTATTTGGACCCTGAAGTAGTAGGGCACTTGCAGCAGTGGAAAGGTACACCTGCAAAGGAGCTGGAAGAGAAAGATGACTTCTTTGATGCTCTCATTTCTGGTAAGTTGTGATCCTTAATAATCCAAGTTCTGTTAATATCTTAGCAGGGTATGGCTATTGGTGAAGCTTTGATATTGTTAGAAATATAATAGAAAAAACCATTCATGTATTTTCACTCAAGCTTAGCATAAGCTTTTGGGATAGTTGGTTCATGACATGGTATTAGAGCCTCTCTGACAAAGTAGTCTAAAGTTCAATTCTTGTTGCCCCATTATTCTGCTAAAAAAAGTTAAATTTTCCGACAAGGTATGCGAGGCTGTGCAATGTCTCTTGCGTAAGGGGGCACGTTACAAATATGATATAAGATCATTTATATGTCTTCACCAAATACTTATAGCTTAAGCTTTTGGAATAGTTGGTTGATGAAAATATGAGCCCATCTATTGATTAGTTTGTTGGTATCAATGGAAAAATAATGATATATTGCTAAATGCTAAATAGAACGAGTGCATGATACATTGTGTGTATGTGCAGCTCCGGTGGAGAAGGCTATTAGACTTGTGGTGATGAAAGAGATCAAGGGCGCACAGTATGGAGTTCAGATTGAGACTGCTGTGAGGGACCGGTTGGTAAATGATGACAAATATGAGGATGAAGAAGAAGCTGCTTTGGAACAAGTTGTTGAGTTTTTCCAGTCTAAGTACTTCAAGAAAAATTCAGTAATCACATTTCATTTCCCAGCAAATTCTCCAACTGCTGAGGTAAAGTATATGTAGCAGCTTCATCTACCTCGTTTGATCCTTCATTGCTGATTAAGTGTGTGTTTGGCTCCACGTTGGAGAGTCTTAAAATCAATTCTCATTCACCAGAATCACTTTTAGGTGGATATATAAATGTTTGAAAATCGGCGTAGAGAATTGATTTTAGTTTTTAAATTAACTCTGCGGAGAATTTAGAGATAGTAACTTTTGCGGTTGACATAATCGATTGTCGGATTTCATAACTGGATTTCACAACATTACCCTATAAGAAATCACTTTACCCATCAATTTATCCATACATAAATCACTTCACTTTCAACTCACTTTTACCATAATCAATTTTACTAAAGTCAATTCTATCCCAAATCAATTCTGACAACGTTAATCCAAACACGTTGTAAGTGCATGTTTGAATCCTTCTACAATACAATTGATTCTAAACCTTTTAGGGAGAAGCTTCTGTGACTACCTTCTGATTGATTCTGAGGAAGGAATTTGATCCAAACATGCTATTAAAGTTGAGTTAGCTTTAGATGATCAAAACTGATTCTTGTTTATTGTGTTTTCTGTACAGATTGTTGTGTCTTTGGAGGGAAAAGAAGACACCAAGTTTGTAGTAGAGAATGCCAATGTGGTAGAGACCATCAAGAAATGGTACCTTGGTGGATCAGGGGCGATTTCTCCATCAACTATTTCATCTTTGGCTAGCAATCTGTCAGAGGAGTTGTCCAAGTGAAGAGAACCTCATGCTGTATAATCTTTGAGGGATCTGTGTTGTGTTTGTAATATTTTCGGATTTCGGCTTTTTAACTTTTCAGAATAATGTTGTTGTTTACATGTCAAATTCTTGAGTGCTAATGGTTATTCTTCAAATAAGTTAGAACTCAGCGCATAAATTTAAGGCTTAAATATATTTTTAGTCTCTGACTTTTAAGGAGAAATTAAATTGAATTCCTGTAAAAAATCATTTACAATAAATCATTTACAATAGAGTTATTTTTTTAATCTAAATAGGTCCAAACGCTAAATTTGTGACTTCACCTCATCAATTCGCACTAGTCAACACTTCCGTAAGCCGGATCCTCTGGACTTAGACCATAAGGTTATTATTATTAAACACTTGTAGGCATAGAAGCTATAAATTAAGTTCATTAAAAAGCTTTTTATGTTTTGAACTGGTTTTGAAGAAACTCAAATTTGAAGCTGCCCCTTTGAATAGATATTCAGTTCACTTTAATCAATAAACACTCTCCTCAGATGCTAACAATTTGTCTTGGTGCTAAAATTATGAAAAGCTTCCAAATTTGCTAGTTGATTATCAGAGCAACTCCAACGCTCAACTCCAACGCTGGTTTCTTAACCAGGTTGGAGGTGCTAAGAAACCAAGGGCCAGTTTCTTACCCATTGGAGCAGGGTTCCATCCGGTTTCTTAGCTAAGAAAAAGTGGGCAGAGTTGCTTGCAGAAGCAACTCTGCTTTATCAGTTTCTTAAATAAAATACTATACTTTCTCTCACATTCAGTTCCAACAGATTACAGAGGGAAGAAACAGGGTTAACAGATTGTATGAACTACTACAATTTTATTCAAACAATAATTACAAAGCTTCAGAAAAATAAATTTTTACAAAGAAAAATGGAAAAAAAAAATTACAGAAGCTGAAGGGTGTAAGGAAAAAAATTACAGAAAAAAATTACAATAAATTTTTGTTTGATCCGGTTGTTTTTCTCTGATCTGGTGGCGGTGGCAGAGGGTGGCCCTTGAGGAAGGCTTGCATGTCTCTGATCCAGTGCTTGAGGGGCGATTTGGGTCGAGATTGAAGCTTTGGTGGCGGCTGGGGTATGTTTTGGTTGCGGTGAGGAGGTGATGAGGCGGTTTTGGTGGCGGTGAAGGTTGTTTGGTGGCGGGTCAGTGGCGGTGAGGTGGTTTTGGTTGTGGTTGTGGGTGTTTGGTGGCGGAGAGGTGGGTTTTGTTTGAGGTTGTGGGTGTTAGGTGGCGGTGAGGAGGGTGGTGAGGGTGAGGAGGCCGTGAGGTGGCGGTGGTGAGGGTGAGGAGGGTGAGGAGGCCGTGAGGTGGCGGTGAGGAGGGTTTGGTGAGGAAGAAGAAGAGGACGAAGGAGAAGAGGACGAAGGAGAAGAAGAGGACGAAGGAGAAGAGGACGAAGGAGAAGAAGAGGACGAAGGAGAAGAGGACGCAGGTGATCGGTTGGTGATGTTTGGTGATCGGTTGGTGAGGTTGCAGAAGAAGAGGACGAAGGAGAAGAGAAGTTGAAGAAGAAGCTGCGTGAGAGAAGAGAGGAAGAAGAGAGGAGCGGCTAGGGTTAGAATGGAGAGTGAGGGAGGAAAAGTAGATTATATAGTGGGTGACCGGCTGAGCCGGTCATCCCACCGGCTGGTGCCGGTTTTCTGCCCGTTTGGGCTTTTTTTTTTGAATTTTTTTAAATTGACCGGTTTGACCGGTTTTTCTGCCCGTTTTCTAACCGTTTTTTCAATTCTCCGACCGTTTTTTCAATTCTCAGATTCTTTACCTTATATATAGTGCAGTAGACCATTTGAAACACCAACATTTACTCCCACAATTTCTCTCTTGTCCAAAAATTCTCAAATTTCTCACAATGTCTAATCCTTATGAGCAATATTATCCACTGCTCGACAATGAAACACCTCCTACAAGTGAAGGTTTGCAACCTTCGCCTATGTTTCCGCCACAAAACCAACCTCCGCAGATGATTCACCCGCAAAGCCAACCTATGATGGTGTTCCAACAACAAAACCAACATTCGCAGGTGATTCGCCCGCAAAGCCAACCTATGCCGATGTTCCAACAACAAAACCCACATCCGCAAATGTATCAACCACAAAGCCAACATCCGCAGATGTGTCACCCTCAAAACCAACCTCCTCACACCGGTGGTAATGTTCAAAATCCTTCGTATCAAATGTTTCCACAATCGTTCTACCATCAAAACCAACCTCAGGGTCAAATGGGATCATATCCATCACAAATGTCTTATCCAAACAATCCACAATATTGTTTATGATGAGCGCAACACGTACCGAGGTAATTTTGTTTATGATCAGGTCAATAATGACATATTGGATGCTGAAGTAGTAAGTGGTCCTATTCCCGCTTTTAGAAATATCTTGGAAAGAAGAGCACATCAAATTGATAGGTCAATTCATCACCAGCTTCAAGCAGACTTGGTGGAGCATATTTGGCAGCTTCCCGAAAACGAGAATAATGAAAATTAACCTTCAAGTGTTATTATGTATTTCATTTCAAATGTATTGTTGCTTATTTTTCATTGTCATGTATTTTCTTTCGTCTTTATTTCTATCATTCAATAAAATTGTTTTTGCTAGAAATAACACAATGTACTTTTTTATTTTTGTTTCAAGTTAGCATGCCGATATTTAAATTTAATTGTTTTAAATATTAAGTAAATTTAAATTTAAATTAAATTCGTATTAATTTTAATTAAATTATTTTTAAGTTGAAGTATTGATTTAGTATTAAATTTTAAATCTAAATTGAGTGAAAATAAATATTATTAATTTATGTTGTATGGTGGGACACGTGTGGGACCCTTCAAATAGTAATTTAAGAAACCATGGGTTGGAGCAAAATCTGCTTCAGTTTCTTAGGAGTTTCTTAAGTCTGATGTGGCAGACAGGGCCCACAGGAATAGTGCTGAATAGTGTGTTAAGAAACCAGATAAGAATTTTGGGGTTGGAGTTGCTCTCAGGCCTCATAAAATTAGTTGTAAAGAATAAAATGTCTGGAATGTCAAGTGACCCACATAAATGGTTTTATACTTTTTAGTACAACATTCTAACTTGTTTCGTTATGCAAGAACTTTCCAACTTGAAGCATAGATAATTTCCAGATCCACTTACCTTTTGCTTAATCTCATTTGGCTTAATACATCAGAAGGCCCCTGGAATTATAAAGGGAATCAGTTCCAGGACCTGTAAAAATTTTGCATCAAATTGGGCCCTTAAGAAATTTTTTTTAATTCAATTAAGGCCAAAGTGTGTGAGCCGCTGATGTGTCTTAATTTTTTTTTACCACATGGCTTTTATAAATTTTTTTTTAAATACCAATTAATATTTTCATTTTATTTTATTTCCAAATGCTGAAGTGGCTAAATTTTAACAAACATGACATTTCCACGTGGCTTTTATATTTATCTTCTAAAACCTAATAATTCCAACACATTAAAAAAAAACTTAATCTTAATTAAAAAAAAAAAACTAATCTAATGGGTATCATCTTTCTCATAGATCTACCACCACACGACGTGCTTGGTGGAAATTCAAACAAAACATAGAAGATCTGATGGAGAACATGATGAGCTAATGTGGAACCATCGACCCTTAAACTAAGCTTCAGATTTGGTCATTGTTTGATACTAAACTCAAAGCTAAGAAAACAAAAGTGAAGCTTTTTTTCAGATCTGAGTTTCCAGTAGAAGAAGTGGGATGCGAGGGGAAGAAGGTTAAGGAAAGCTACAAGAGTAACGCGTTCTGCCACTATGCCCTCTTTCCTCCACCGCGCCACCGCGTCGAAACAGAGCAATACCTCTTCGTCGTCGTTCAGATCCTGTCTCGTGCCTCTCCCCTCCGCTGCGTTTTCTTCTAACGCTGCTCCCGAACGGTGCTCATCGATTCCCCCTCTCTCTCCCCCCTTGTTTTGCTTTTCTTCTTTTCCCAAAACCCAGAAATTCATTCCTCATCAGTGACTCCTCTTTGTGCTTGATTCCTCATCTGGAACGATTACGAGATTAATAGGTTAGTTACTAATTCTGCATTCAGATCTTGCAGTTTGGGTAAATGGGTATTCGTTGATTATTAAAAAGCTAGCTTCTTTTGGGAATCCCTTCTTTTGCTTCATTTCACTTTCAGGTCTTCAAATTTCATTACTTGTTCATCCCATCATTATTCTTGTAATTAAAGAATAAAAATTGGAACTTTGAAGCTTTTACTGCTGTATTAGTCCATTTCCGTTTACTGGGTATCTTCAGTCCATCATTATCTTTGGTTTTTTATGTTCATGTCAATGAGAATGTTGGGCCGGTCTGAATTTTCCAGAGCTGGAAGCTTTTCTGTGTTTGTTGTTGGGGTTTTGGTTTTTTTTAATTAAGATTAAGTTTATTTTTAATGTGTTGGAATTATTAGGTTTTAAAAAATAAATATAAAAGCCACATGGAAATGCCATGTCTGTTAAAATTTAGCCACTTCAGCATCAGACACACTTTGTCCTTAATTGAATTAAAAAAAATTTATTAGGGACCCAATTTGATGCGAAAATTTTACAAGGACTGGGATTGATCCCCTTTACAATTTCAGGGGTCTTCTAATGTATTAAGCCATCTCATTTTTTTCCCAAAATAAATAGGGACGGTAGGGATCAAACTCTAAATTAGTTTCTACACCCAAAAAAACTCTAAATTAGTTTATTGTCGTTTGTCTAATACCATGCAACAGACGAATTCTACAAAAAGTTTAAGGTGCTAAGTGAAAACACAAGTTAATGAACTGAAGTTAAGGTGATTCCTTTCTATTTATGTAAGCAAAATACTCAAAGTTCGAACTTGATCGCGATCTATCTCCTACTCATCTAGTGATATTTTCCAGCAATCACTTGTGGATACAAAAGATGATTTACATTTGAGAACTGGCATAAATGCCAGATTCTTTCAGCCTCTAATGGTGGTTAATATAGACAAAGAATATAGGGTTCTTGATTTTCAGTTGTATTTGTTGTGTCACCATGACAAAAGAAATTATTGGCATAACCCTGAATCCTTTCTCATGAAATGGATTCTGTACTAGGATGTTGGTGTATGAAAGCTTGAATAGAAAAGCGAAAATGAACAGAAGTTTGCTCTTAGTGCCATGTGAAGTCACTTTGAAATCTGAAACAACTATCTATCTCTGCTAACACTTTGAATAAAAATAGACTAGAGTGTTTGTGTATGCCTTCCATGTGGAAAGATAGTTATTGAAACATTCTTCTCGCTTTTGCTTTATACTCATTGCATATTGACTAGTTCTTGATTAGATTTGGAATCAGATTTCCAACTCTTGACTTTTTTAGGTTCTTATTCAGGACTTGGCTTATCTGTGTGCTAATTAAGGCTAGTTTTATTCAATTGTAATTTCTTTACCATGTGGGTTTCCCTTTTACAAAGAAGATGCTGCCCCACCTGGAGGGGGGAAAAGAGCATCAGTGTCTGCTTTGGGAATCAAAGCAAATAGATGATATCAGATTTATAATCATCTAATTTGATTGCCAAATCACATGCCATTCTGATTCTCAGTACTAATTTTAGTTAGTTCAACACTCCAAATGCTGATCATGAACTAAATCTATATTATCTATTTAAATATACATTAACAACTTGATTTACTTCCAAACTCCACTTGAGCTCATTTCAGATGTTAATGCTTTAGTGATGTAATTGACAGAAAAAAGGGAAAAGGTAAAGTGAGTTTGAATTAGGCATTCATTAATAAAACTTACTTTTCCTCTTTTAATTACTGCTGACAAAATGCCATCAAAACATCCAAGTAGTTGTGCATCACTTTGCCTTTCAATCTATTCATCGATAACAAACATTCAAGATTTATCACTACTTCTTATGTCAGAAAAACATGCACAAACACAGGATGGTATCTGAAATCATCGCCCAGCAGTCTTTTCTACGCTAACATATATCATCAATCCTGCATAAGTTAATACTAGTAGACTTTAAAAATTAAGAATTCCAACCTCAAGGCTACAAACAACCAGTCTCAATTTTTTCATCCCTTTCTTCATTCTAGTTTATCACTTTAAACATTAAGAATTCCAACCTCAAGGGTTTTTGACTGCCCACATTGGCATCACGGCCTCATCAACCCGCATTTGTCCGCAATTCAGCAACTGCGGCCGCAATTTAAAATCCTGAATGTAGAATTAGCCAACCTCGTCCACAGCTATAGCTAAAGTCCCAGGTTCATGTCCTCCCAAGGAATTCTCTACATGGCGCGTGGTTCCAGCATCTGCAACTACAGCTACTGCGACAGTTGCAGCTTCAGACATTGATGGAGGGTCAAGCAATGACTGTCTGCAGTTAGGACAAGAAGAGTGTGAGAGCAGCCATTTATCTATGCACTTCACATGGAATCCATGGTTACATTCTGGCAGAACTCTAACTTTCTCTCCATCCACAAATTCCCCAAGGCAAATTGCACAATCTGTGGCTGCAATACTAGTACTAGCACTACCTGAACCATAAACAACCACAGGGATCTGATTCAATGCACTCTTCTTTAACCCTTTCGAGGCTAAACGAGCTGCGGCCTCCTCCGGCGTCTCGAAAGCAAGCCTGTGGCTACATCTCAAAAGCAAACAAGCACAGCGCACAATGGAGTTGAGTCCCAGAGCCAATATCAGTGCACAAAGCAAAGCTGCCAAGATAAACAGCATGTTGGTGTCAAAATTTGAGCCACCGGTGAGAGATTCCTTCGACCCTGGATCAGTTGAATTTACACGGTGAACCAACAGGCGGCGGTGTAGATGGTGATGAAGATCCATTATGATTCTCTATGCCAAAAACACCAAAAATTCCAACAGCAAAGTAAACTCAGAATTCTTGTACCCTTTTGATAGCAGCTGAGGAATCTATGTCCAATGCTTGAAAAGCTTGAGCTAATGACCTTGAAAATGCAAGAGCAAATAGTCCCAATGAGAAGTTTGCAGGGATTGAAACATCTCAGGGAGGTTGGTTTTTTAGCTTCTGCTGTTGTGGAACCTCATGCACAAGATGACTTGATTGTAAACCAAGCAAGAATTTTGGTTTAGGAAACCAAGCAAGAAAAGTTTTGAATAATATTTTCTTATCAGTTCTTTACTAGACCCTATAGGATCTATAATACTACAACAAGGAACTTTTGAGTTATGGAAATATCTGTCAGGGTTCCCACTAGATAAAGACTTTCAAAGAAGCATCAATCTCTTTAGTTTCCGGGAAACCACAGAAAGGGTTAGGGAGGATGAAAATTGAAAACTAACTCAACCACTTTGTTGTAGAAGCACACAAATCCAGTATCCAACTCTTCAAGTCATTAATGACCCTTCCACTCTGATCCTATAAAGCCATAATGGAAACCATGACTCTGAAAGCTTTTAAGGCTTACCTTAACAGGCTTGTGATGTTTTCCAACAGGAGTGGTTGTAGCTGTTCTTCTTACCATATATTTCAAGAGCAATAAGTAAAGGACTCAAATTTTGTGATGGGTTGGTAATATGTACTCTGGACATTAAGAGGAGTGGTTGTCTTGAGGTGCTTTGTTGTTTTTCAAGAAGTTTCAGAGGCAACAGGACATAGATATTATGTTACGGAATGGAAGCAAGAAAGCTACTTTGTTGTCGCCTTCCTATGTGTTATTAATTATTGTTGTTGTGGGATTTATTGATTTTGGAATCAAGATGAGGAAGAAATTATGGTACTTGATCCCAACATAATTATCAAAATTAGCTTAATAATAAAAGCACTTATTCTTAGCACCAAATTATCCTTCTCCCACTCCTCCACTCAACCATTAGTTTAAAGTTGAAGTTACATGTTCCCTTCATTTATGTTTATTCTCATCCAACGTTCATTGTTAGATTGTGGTTTAGAGGTACTGTTAGTCATAGCACTTATGATTATAGCCAATGCTGGCTGCATTGGTTGATTAACTTTACCTTGCTTTCATGTTAGTGCATTATTAACCCAAGACAAGTTTGATTGCTATGCAAAAGGTATCAACTGAGTGCATTTTTCAATACACAGAGAAAACCACGCTAAGCAAAAATCCTGATGGACAGAAGTAACTTCGCATAGCTATTGGGTCTGTCCAGCTTGATTTTGTTTTCACGGTAGTTTTTCACTAACTATCCCAATTTTTTAACACTTCAGCATAAACTATGTCTTATTTTTTTTCTCTATTTATGTTTATCTATCGCATCACATCATATGTCTGATGTATTTTTTTTGGCACTGTTCTCATTTAGGTGTAGACAACCATTTTCCTTGCTAAAGAGGCCAATAAATTGCTGCAAGAATACAAATTCCTTTGTCACATGTTAATGAAAATTTAAGATTAAAAAGAAATACCATAATGGGATTGTAACGTCTTTATCCCGGTTAGGAGGATGTCTAGTGCAAATGCAATGAAGGTTGTTGTGCCAAGGACAAAGAGTGGGCACATGATGGCAAAGGAAAGGGTCCACCAGTTCAGCTTCATGTTTGCTCCTTCATCGGATCTTCATCATTTTCAGAGATTGATTGCCACCTATGCACTTGATTAACTTTCTTCCATGTTGCAAGTTCCATCAATAAACATAGCATATTCTCTCACCTATGCATTTTGTAACATTTTGCAAGCTTCCATCAATAAACTTCCATTTTGCAAGTTCCATCAATGTTTTCTGGACACCTTAAATCCTCTATCAAGCTGAGAATCCTAATTTTTATCTAAAAAGTTAAGCTAAAATAAGAAAGAAGATTTTTTTTTATCAATTTTCTAGTTAATTCTTCTCAAAAACAAAAGATACAATATAGAGTCAGTGGGCCTGTAGTGTTAGGATCTGGGTTTGGTTTTATCTGTCTGGCTTTGTTATTTGCTTTGGTATTAAGTGTTTTTTTGTTTTTTATTAACTTTTATAGGCAAATGTTAGTTGTTAGTAATTGTTAGTAAATTAGTCATCCTTTTCGAACCCTGGACCCTTTACCCTTTATCTCACCCAACTCTTATGTCCCTAACTCTTACCACTTGAGCTATCATTCGGGGACCTATGGTATTAAGTTAGTTTTTATTATTTGAGTTGGGCTTATGTTGGGTCAATGTCACTTACTTACCTTACCGGGATTATAAATAAGAGTATTCTCCTTATGTTAGAGTATGAATTGAGTATTAGAGTTTGTAAAGAGATTTCTCCTTCAAATAAAGCCAAAAATCTGCTATTTCAATTCTCATAGCGAAAAATTGCGGATAATAGCGGGAAATTATGGAACAACGGTGAACCCTCAAAGTGCTACGCTATAGCGCTATAACCGCTATTTCACAACACTTCTTCTTATCCGTTAGAATTGTTTTCGTATCCCTTTATTCCTCTCTCTCTTCTTGTTTATTTTTCAGTTTCAATATACAAAAATATTCCTATTTACTCTTCCTTTATCTTGTTGTTGACGGTTCTACAATCCTAACAATGTAGGTTTCCCTTCAACAAAGAAGATGCAACCCACATGGAAGGGGAAAAGAGCTTCAGTGTCCGCTTTGGGATGCAAAGCAAATAGACAATTAATCTTTCCTGGGATATCAGATTATCTGACAATGATTGCCAGGACACATTCCATTCTGATACTTGATAATAACTTTAGTTAGTTCAACAAACAAAATGTTTATCATGAACTAAATATACAAAATCTATTTAAATATACATTAACAACTTTTACTTCCAAAGTCCCCTTGAGCTCAATTCAGATGAACCAAGTGCTATAGTGATGCAATAAAGAGAAAAGGGGGAAAAAGTAAACTGAGTTTAAATTAGTCATTCATTAACAATGACATATTTTTCCTCTTTCATTTTCTGGTGACAAAATTTCAACAAAAGCATCCAACAAGTTGTGTATCACTTCCCTTTCACAACAACAAACATTCAAGATTTAGCACTATTTCTTATGTCAGAAAAACATGCACAAACACAGGATAGAATCTGAATCATCACCCAGCAGTTTTTTCTACACTAATATATATCTTCAATCCTGCATGCTGCATACAGTTTAAACATTATGAATTCCATACAAGTACACTTTAAACATTATGAATTCCAAACTCAAAGCCACTAGTCTCCATTTTTTCATCCCTTTCTTCTTTCTAGAATTCTAGTGCATCTTCACTCTCTGACGGTCAAGGAGTAAAATCGCAATTTACCAGGGTTTTAAATTGTGGTTGACCGCAATTGCAGCACTGACGTAAAAGGTTTTTGACTCCCCACATCGGCATTGTTGCCAACCTGCATTTATCTGCAATTCCACAAAGCAGTCGCAACCGCAATTTTAATCCCTGAATTTACAATTAGCCAACATCGTCCACAGCTTGAGCTAAAGGCCTCGTCCTAAGGCATTCTGTACATGGTGAGTTGTTCCTGCAGCAGCAACTACAGCTAAAGCTAAGGTTGAAGCAATGACTGTCTGCAGTTAGGACAAGAAGTGTGTGAGAGCAGCCATGCATCTATGCACTTTACATGGAACGCATGGTTACATTTTGGTAGCACTCTAACTTTTTCTCCATCCATAAATTCCCCAAGGCAAATTGAACAATCTGTGGCTACAAGACTACTACTTGTACTACCTGAACCATAAACAACTATAGGGATCTGATGCAATGCATTCTTCTTTAATTCTTTTGAGGCTAAGCGAGCTACTGCCTCATCTGCGGTTTCAAAAGCAAACCTGCGGCTACATCTTAGAGCGCAACATACAATGGAGTGGAAAACCAGAGTAAATATAAGTACAAAAAGCAAAGCTGCCAAGATAAACAGAATGTTGGTGTCACCAGTGAACCAATTCCTGCTACCTGGACCAGTTAAGTTTGGATGGTGAAGCAACAGACGGCGGTGTAGACCATGATGAATAGCCATTAGCAAAACTCAGAAATCTTCCCTTTTGATATCAGCTGATACATCTATGTCATGTGCTTAAGCTTGAGCAAATGAGATTGAAAATGCAGGAGCAAATAATCCCAATGAGAAGTTTGCAGGTATTGAAACATATCAGGGAGGCTGACTTGATGGCTTGATTACACACCAAGCAATAATTTTTGTGTAGGAAACCAAGCAAGAAAGAAAGGTTTTGAATAATCTTTCCTGATCAATTTTTTTTGTAGTATAGGGTCTATACTACAATACAACAAGAATGTTTTGAGTTATGGCAATTGTTAGGTACCAAGACAATTTAGACAAGGAAATAGAATTGAATTCTAATTGTGTTGGAGAGATCTGGATTTCTGAGATGAACTCAGGTCCAGATTTAAGGAAAATACAAAGAGAAAGTAAGAACTAGATACAAGAATGCCTTTCTCTCCCACTCTCTATCCTTCACACACTCTTTGCTCAGCCTATTTTCTCCTGAAGATACTGCCACATCTGCAAGGCAGTTATCACTAGTGAGAATTAAATGTATTCACTCTTCTGACCTTCCTAACATATACCTTAGTGACACTAGGCCATTACCTAGGTCCACATCATCAATATCTGTCAGGAAACCATGACTCTGAAAGTTTAATTGATATCTTACCTCAACAGGCTTGTGATGTTTTTCACCAGGAGTGGTTGCAGGCTTACAGCTGCTCTTCTTGCTATATATAATGGACTCAAAATTTATGACACAGAAGAAGGTTTGGGTGGGTATGTAGTGTGGACATTAAGAGGAGTGGTTGTCTTGTGGTGCTTTGTTGTTTATTAAGAAGTTTCAGAGGCAACCAACAGGACATAGATATTATGTTACGGAAGAAAGCAATATAGCTACTTTGTTGTCTCCTTCTGTGTGTTATTAATTATTATTGTTGCAATATTTATTGATGTTAGAATCAGGGTGGGGAAGAAATTATGGTACCTGATCCCACATAATCAAAATTAGCTTAATAAAAGAAGCACTTATTCTGAGCACCAAACCTTTCTCCCACTCCTCCACTCAATTATTGTTAGATTGTGATTTAGAGGTCCTGTTAGTCATAGCACTTCTGATTATAGCCAATGCTAGCTGCATTGGTTGATTAAATTAACCTTGCTTTCAAGTTAGTGCATTACAAACTCAAGAAAATTTGGCTTGCTTTGTATGTTGGTTTAAGGAGAAGTTACAACTCACAATAGAGTAAGCTACTGCTTTACAGAAGTGTTTGATCTTTAGTTGATTTAATTTTTCTGTTATTATGCTGATTCAACTATCCGTTGCACAATTAAACTAAGACTATGAGTGGATAGTCATTCCCAACATAACTCTTCTTGATGAAAGTTTGTTTAGATACCACTCAATTGGAATTTAAACACAAGCTAAGTGCATGTTTAGATACACTATGAAAAACTTGAGTCCAACCACGGTGGACAGAAGCATTTTCCCTCAATTTTTGTGGTAATTTATTGTGATTTTAATTTTACCGTGATTCACTTCATGTTAAACCCGAACAAATCAATTGTAACCACTTCATTTCTTGAATTTATTGTTTTTTCAAACTTGAACCAATCCGATCAGCAGGTTAATTTGTTTCATATTTAACATAGTGCTTAGAGAACACTTTCCCCTTTTGTCTGGTTTTATAGAGAATGAAAATAGTGAATATTATTTTTGTAGGAAATGACATTTTTACCTTAAAATATTTAAATATATATAAGTTTTTTCTTGAAATCTATTATACTACTAACTTAAATATATATAGGTTAGTAGTATAATGATATATGAATAAGATGGTGAAATAAAAAGGGTAGATAAGGAAGTGTATCATTTCACCAAACGTCTTTGATTTTCACTTCTCCACTCTAACTTTCTCTTCTCCGTCTCACTCTTGTATCTCTCAGTAACAAATAATGTGTAAGTGTGTATTTGTTAGAGGAGAGCTTGCGAAGATAGAAACACAAGACTAAAAACATATTTAACCCTATTTATAAATATTAATATACTTAGGATAAAAATATCATTTTAGACAAAAGTTATCTTCTCTCTTTCGCTTCTCTACTCAACCAAACAAAAGGAGAGAGGACTCCCATAATTCTTTTTTTCTCGCCTCTTTCTCTTCTATCTCTATCATATCAAACAACTTGCAAAATGTATGTTATTTTTCTCGCCTCTTTCTCTTTCTCTTGCTATCCTCTCCTCAACCAAAGAGTTAGAGTTAAGAGTTAGAGTACTTGAGAACTCTAAAATGACACGCTCATAAGGGCGTTTGAACTTAATCCATTCTGACCAACCCATTCTATCTATCGTCCACATAACACTGTCACATAATCCTAACGTACTTCAAGTCTCCTCATCAAAATACTTGGGATACATCAAAGGCTTTAGTAACTAATGTCTCATACCGAGCCTTATACAAATTATTGGGATCATTCAGAAATTCAATGCCATGAGGATTGGAAGGAGCAAGACCCTTACCCTTTAGATTTCCTTCTTGAAGTGGATGATTTCCCTCTTGAGCCAGAAGATCCATCTGCCTTTTTATTTTTCTCTTTGAAGACATTATACTGAAGAATTCCAATAGGAACTGAAGGACGAAGATAACTTTAGAGTTTAGAAAGACATGAAGATGAATGAATTACTAGTGTGAAAGAAAATACACAAGAATTAAGATACTAAGAAATGAATTCAATTATCAATAAGAATTCTAGTATAAGCTAAGAACTCTGTTCAAACAGAAAACAACAGACAAAAGAGGCAAAGAGCAACAAATGAAACCAAAATCCTGAATCAGTACTCATGAAATGGATATTGCACAAGTATGTTGGTGTATGGAAGCTTGAATAGATAAGTGAAATGAGCAGAGGTTTGCTCTGAATGCCATGTGAACTCACTTTGAAAGCTGAAATAATTGTCCATCTCTGCAAAAACACTAGAGTTTGTCTCATGCCTTCTTCCCCATGGAAAGCTAGTTATTAAAGCATTCTCCTTGCTCTTGATTTATTCTTATTGATTATGGATTAGTTACTGATTTAGATTTGGAATCAGATATCCAACTGACTTTTTGAGATTCTTATTCAGGACTTGGTTTTTTCCGGTCCTAAGTACTAACTAAGGCTAGATTCATTCAATTGTAATTTTTTGAAAGAGCATCAGGGTCTGCTTTGGTGATGTAATAATTTTAGTTAGTTCAACAATCCAAATGCTGATCATGAACTAAATCCACTTGAGCTCAATTCAGATGTTAACCAAGGGCTTCAGTGAGAAAAAGGGGAAAAAGTAAACAAAGTTTAAGTTAGTCACTCATTAACAAAGACATATTTTTCCTCTTCTAATTTATATCCCGGAAACAAAATTTTATCAAAGCATCCAACTTGCTCTGCATCACTTGCCTTTCAATCTATTCACAGACAACAAACACAGGATAGTATCTGAAATCATCACCCATCAGTTATTTCTGTACTAGTATATATCTTCAATCCTTCATACAGTTGTACAAGTACACTTTAAACATTAAGAATTCCAAACTCAAACCTACAAAGTACAAACAACAAGTCTCCATTTTTTCATCCCTTTCTTCTTTCTATTCATCTTTACTCTTCCTTAATGAATTTTGACAGTCAAGGATTAAGATTGCAATTTACCAGGGTTTTAAATTGCGGTTGACCGCAATTGCAGCCCCAACGTAAAAGGTCTTCTTGTCCCCACATTGACACCGTTGCCAACCAGCATTTGTCTGCAATTCCACAAAGCAGCCGCAACTGCGATTGTAATTTAAAACCCTGAATTTACAATTAGCCAACCTCGACCACAGCTTCATCTAAAGGCTTAATATTCATGTCCTCCTAAGGCATTCTCTACCTGGTGAGTTGTTCTTGCAACTACAGCTACAGCTACCGTTCAAGCAATGACTTCTCTGCAGTTAGGACAAGAAGAGTGTGAGAGCAGCCATACATCTATGCACTTTACATGGAACACATGGTTACATTTTGGTAGCACTCTAACTTTCACTCCATCCATAAATTCCCCAAGGCAAATTGAACAGTCTGTGGCTGCACTACTTGTACTACCTGAACCATAAACAACTTTAGGGATCTGATGAAATGCACTCTTTTTTAATTCTTTTGAGCCTAAACGAGGTACTGCCTCATCTGGGGTTTCAAAAGCAAAACTGCGGCTACATCTTTGAGCGCAACGCACAATGGAGCGGAGTACCAGAGAAAATATAAGTCCAAAGGCAAAAACCAAACCTGCCAAGATAAACACCATGATGGTGTCAAAATCTGAGCTACCAGTGAGAGATTCCCTGGACCAATTCCTGCTACCTGGACCAGTTGAGTTTGGATGGTGAAGCAACAGGCGACGGTGTAGACCATGATGAAGAGCCATTATGGATTCTCTGTGCTAAAAAATGATTAAAAATTCCAATAGCAAAACTCAGAATTCTTGTACCCTTTTGATATCAGCTGATATATCTATGTCCTGTGCTTGAAAAGCTTGAGCAAATGAGATTGAAAATGCAGGAGCAAATAGCCCCAATGACAAGTTTGCAGGGATTGAAACATCTCATGGAGGCTGGTTTTAGCTTCTGTTTTTGTAGGGCTTCTTGCACAAGGTCACTTGATTGTAAACCAAGCAAGAATTTTGGTGTAGGAAATAACAAGATTGTAACCTAGAGTTTGTTACAGAGAATAAAACAAGAACTGAAAGAAACTGAATGATCCAATTGATTGAATGAGTGAATTGTAAAATGGCTTCAGTTTATATACCGAAGATAAGAAGAGGAAAGCTTAAGAGCTTAACCACCTAGCTAACAAACTAACTAACCACTGAGTAGCTAATTAACAAACTCAGTTAACTATGTAAAACTAACTATGGTAACTAATAACTGTGGTTATTTACAAACAATTAGAGCTGGGTATGCGGTCTAGCCCGCCCCGCATAAGCCCGCCCCGCATAGGCCCGCACGTTAGCAGGCTTGCCCGTGTAGGCCCGCAAATAAATGAGCCTGTATTTCAGGTTAGCCCGCGTCCGCTCCGCTTAAATTGCGGATAAACGAACTGGCCTGCGGGCCACTATTAGATTTTAAAATAAAACAAGCAAAAAAAACCTAAAAAAATAGAGAAAAAAAACTGATTGTCAAAACAATTCTCCAAATTCCACATTACATAATCAAACTCTAAAATGTTCCACAAATCCAAAGTAAGAAGATTTCAGGGAATTAGATTTCCCACCTCATCCATTAGAATTGTCACCCCACTAAAATACTCCGGAAGATTAAGTTCTGGAGTGCTCCGAAAGATAAACTTCCGAAGTCCTTTAAAAATGAGGGTGTCAAATTTAAGTGCGTAGTAAATAAACCAGCTGATACGATCCGGAAGTTTAACTTCTGGAGCACTCCAGAACTTAATCTTCCGGAGTATTTTAGTGGGGTGGCAATTCTAATGGATGGGGTGGGAAATCTAATCCCAGATTTCATGGTGGTGGTGAGAGACTTGAGAGAGAGGGAAACCAGAAAAGAAAGAGAGTAAGAGAAGAGAAGTAGGGTACGTAAGATAACTTGTCTGGTAAGTGATGAGTGTCTCACTTCACTTGGGTCTCTTGAGTTGGTTTTTTTTTTGCCACTCTATCAAGAATTCAAGAGAAAGTAAAGTAGTTCATGGACTATGAAGATAATTTTTTGATGTAATTATATGGCCCGCGGACCAGCTCGCAAAACCGCGGGTTCAACCCATTTAAACCGCGGGCTAAACGAGTCAGCCCAGATAGGCCCGCATTTAAGCGAACCATCATACACCGGGCTATTGGCCATGCGGATCGCGAGTTATGCGGGTTGGCCCGCGAACTTTGACCCGCTTACCCAGCTCTACAAACAGTAATACACCTAACTATTTACAGTGGTAATAGGAAACCAAGCAAGAAAGGTTTTACTAGACACTATAGGGTCTATACTACAACAAGGACCTTTTGAGTTATGGCAATACCTTTCAGGATTACCAGTAGATAAAAGTTCAAAGAAGCATCAGATCTCTTTGGCAACAAGGGAACCACATAAAGAGTTAGGGAGGATGAAGATTGAAAACTAACTCAACCACTTGTTGTAGAAGCACACAAACCCAATGTCCAACACTCCAACTCTTAAGTCACTAATGAGTAATGACCCTTCCACTCTTATCCTAAAGACATCATGGAAACCATGACTCTGAAAATCTCAGAGCATAAAATAAGGGACTTAAATTTTGTGCTGTAGAGCAAGAAAAGCTACTTTGTTGTCGCTTTCTGTGTGTTATTATTGTTGTGGGGTTGGTTGATGTTAGAATCAGGATGGGGAAGAAATTGTAGTACCTAATCCCAACATAATCAAAATTAGCTTAATAAAAGAAGTACTAATTCTTAGCACTTATTCAACTCATTTATGTTTATTTTCATCCAACGTTCATTGTTAGATTGTGATGTAGACATAGTGCATTATTAAACCAAAAGGAAACTTGGCTTCCTTTTTTATGTCTGTTAAGCAGAAATCACAACTCATATTAGAGTAAGCTACTGATTTATGGAAGTGCTTGATCTTTAGTTGATTTAATTTTCTCTGTCATTGTGTTTGGAGACCCATTGAGAACGGGGCAAAGCCACATTAGCAAAATAAAGAATACAACTCTTATTGCAAATTGAGATGAAAGTGTGTTCACATTAACGCAAAATAAGTTGTGAGATTGGTTGATTGATACCGGTATACTAGGCAAAAGGTAAGACCCCAACACTAACAATACCTCATATCCATCTCATTGTTTCTTTCTATCTCATTTACTATCACATCTTATTATATACCACATTCATAGAAATCAGATTGAACCTAACTGTACCCCAAAATTTAATTTAGAGAGTTTGCTTTACCCTTTGATAATGACTATTTTGTCATATCTCTAATGTGAGACTTCTCAACACACATTTCACGCACAAGGCTAGACATTCATAGTGTTGAATTTGCGGAGATGAACATCTACATGTAGTCTATATATGAGTGGTCTCCAATAAACAAATAAGTATCATATTATCTCTAATGTGAGACTTCTCGACACACCTCTAACACAGGGCTAGACACTTAGAGTGTTGAATTTGCGAGGATGAACATATGCAAGTAGTCTCTATATATGAGTGGTCGCCAATAAACAAATAGGTATCGTATTAAAATTCTAATTAGGTTAAAGTAATTCCACCCCTAAATTAACTTTTGGTTAAAGTTAGGACTAACCCAACAAACACGTCTTTCATTTATCTTTATTAGTCCAACATATTGGTGCAAGAATACAAATTTCTTTTGTGACACAACACTGAAAAATGAAAAGATTAAAAAGAAATACCGGAATGGCATTGTAACGTCTTCATCGTGGTTAGGGGGATGTCTATAGTGCAAATGCAATGAAGGTTGCTGTGCCAAAGACAAAGAGTTGGCACAGTGCCTACCCTCAGAGGCAGGGGAAGGTCCACTCATGGCGAAGGAAAGGGTCCACTCAATTCAGCTTCACGTTTGCTCCTTCATCGGATCCTGGTCATTCTTGTGATTGATTGCCACCTGTGCACTTGATTTAACTTCACTCCAATACTCCATGTTGCAAGTTCCATCAATAACCATAGCATATTCTTCCCAATGTCACAGGAAAATTTGGTATTGGCATTTTGATATGGGCCCATGAAATTGGAGAAAAGTTGGAAGGAAAGAGGGAAAATAACTGCATGGGCTTATATTTTAATGAGCATGCCACAAGCCCAAATCTCAAGTTATAAAAAAAACTCAATTGAACGGTAAAAACCAGTAATTTTAGAAATTTGGTTTTTCGGGCGGCCCAAAAAGTCAAAAGGCTCATTATCATCTCAGCACTTAACAGAGGAATACCCTGTTCCATCTAATAGCCGAGCGACCGCTCAACGGCTTGAAGTATAACATACAAGTAATGAGGCCTAGTAGAGTCAACCTTGCACTCGGGAGGCTCTTCACAAAGGCTTTCCATGAACCTGCAAAGCAATAACAACGAATCTCAAGCCTATAAATATAAGTGTGATTATTCATTTAGTTAATGCATTATTCATTCTTATGAATCTTCGAGTTATTCCTAGACTCCAAAATTCTCTCTATGTTCTCTCACTAAGTTCTGCGCCAGAGTGTCTTTCTATAGGTACTTCCGCCATGATCAAGCAGCTCCACTGTACTCATAGAGTCTTTCCAGACCACACTCATCATAAAGAACAAAGAGAACTCTCAAATTCTACTCTTGAAAAATACTTACATGCACTAGAAACATTTGGCATACTATATAATAGATTAGACTTTAGAGTTGAATATTGTAAATTAAAAAATATCAGGTCAAATTTACCTATTTAAATAGATTCAAGTTGTACTAAAATAAGTGAACAAATAATATAATTTTTAGATCCCAAAAGTTTTGGGACTGAAATGGAATGTGATTTAGACAACCCCTTATTATTTATATAATTAAAAACTACAAAATTAAGAACACAACACCAAAAGTACCAAAGAGGGGTAACTTAGTTGACAACGTAGGCTGAGTGTGTGAGAAAAGCTTTTGGGTTCAATTCCCACACAATACACTCTGGGGAGGGGTAATGGGTCTTAACTGTGACTAAATCCCAAATCTGACGGCATCAAATAAGTTACCGGGCACAGGATGTTTAATTGTTTATAAATAAAAAAAAACAACAAAAAAAGTGAAAAAATACTTGAAATGAACAAATGTAATTCATTGGTTTGAAGACCTTAAACGACAACGTATAGGTCTCCCTTTCCTTTTTCTTAATTAAACAATAGACTTTCCCTTTTTTAATAATTAGGCCCCGCAAACAACGATGCGAATGTGAGTGGGGGAAATGGAGCAGTGACAACCGGATCGGAAACCACCGTGTCACTCTCCTCCTCCCTCAGAAACGATGTCGTTTCCGTCTCACCGGCGATCCCAATCGGAGGTGCATTTCCGGATCCCGGAGGATATGGACCTCGAAATGGATCCATTCGACGCCCATTTCCAAGATCCGGGTGACCTCTTATCGGAATACATGGATTCCGGATCCAAACTCCAATCTCCGATCAATGCGGAGGACGACGACGGCGCCGGCGCCAAAAACGCCTGGCCTGGTCACCGCCGCAGCAACTCCGCCGATGCTTCTTCTTCCATGTTGTCAGAAGGCATCGAGGCTAAGAAAGCCATGTCCCCTGATAAGCTCGCTGAATTGTGGAACGTTGATCCCAAACGAGCTAAGAGGTTTTCTCTTCTTTCTTCATTCCTTCTTCATTGTACTGCATTGTTGTTGCTTTTCCTGGTTTTCGAGATTCGAATTCGCGTTTTTATTTGGAAATCGTGATTGATTGATTGGTTGTTACTTGAGGAATAGTGGAGTTCATGAATCGTGTGTTTGATGCAGGATTCTGGCTAACCGTCAATCTGCGGCGCGCTCGAAAGAGAGGAAGGCTTGCTATGTGTTGGAGCTTGAGAGAAAAATTCATTCTCTTCAGACTGAAGCAACCACTCTTTCTGCACAGTTGAATCTTTTCCAGGTTCTTACTCAAATCTACCCTTCCCTGCTGCTTCATTCATATTTAACTAACTGGTTTGAGTTGAATGAATCTTATAGATGCATGCATTGCCACCTAAAGTGATTGGTTAGTTATTTCTAGTGATATATATATATATATATATATATATACTTTACTTGGTCATTGTTGTGTTTATTGCTCAAATTTCTGGTGATATAAATGTTTTTATAGATGTAATAATTGAATTTGAAAACTCACTGCTTCCTTTAAAGCTAGAGTGAAAGAGACAATGCTAATGATAACTGATAATGGATAAGAATTCTTTAAAGTGAGCTTGTCTCTATAGTGAATAAGTAAAGCTATATCCACAGTTGGTTTAGTTTAAAGTGATTTGTAAACTTAACTTAGAAAAATCCAAGGGTCAACACACCCTTACATTCTAACTTTATGTGAAAAGAGCTTTTTCCACCAATGATTATGTTATCCATTATTCACATTTCACACACACATACCGTCATTACCCTAAATCCAAGCTATGATTGAGGATAGACTACATAGGCTAAGTCAACAGTTGCGCTGCTTTTTCTGTAAAGTCTAACAAACATCACAAAATACATGGTCTCATCAGTATTTTTAACCTCCCAAAATAATAAATACTTGACAAAACACAACAAAATACAAATGTCTGGTCTTTCAAATCTTAGAGGTAAACATGGCAGAGTATCAAATTAAATTAACCCAAATAGTCCCAATGAAGTATTGTATAAAAACTTAAAAATTTACAAACTTACCATGTCAAAAGGTAATAACCACCTTTTAACACCATGAGAGTTGAAGAGGTAAAAATGGAATTGAAATATATCCAATGGAAAAACATAAGAATTAACACAAAAAAGGGTGGCACATGAGAGAACCAAAATTTGAAGTGGCTGTGGCTCGATCTCCACTAATAGTTTTCTTCTCCTAAGGTTGACCTCACCCCTGCGGGCGACCCCATTTAAAGGATAATTTTTTCCTTTCTCAAGTCATGTCAATCATATTGTATCATCCCATTGAGGGTGATTCCATCTAGTTGATAGCTCTTTTTATGCATTGGTGGCTCAAACTGTCACCCGTGCTAACGCTTAAAGGGATCTTAACATGGATATAAAAAAATACAAATCTTGAAATCATTGCTAGATGCATACTGATCTCAATCTCTTCTTTTTCAAGTTGAGCATCTTTCAAATATTTGCTCATTTTCCAATTCATAGCTATAATCAAACATAGTTAAAAGGCATGTTTCCTCCCAAATTAATTGAACATAATTTAATCTAAAAGGATAAAGATAAGTACCAATTATAAGAATATTTAAACCTGGCCATGTTATTGTTATCCACTCACAAACTATGAAGAACTAAGTCTTTTCCAACCACTCTAGGAAAAGCAAACAAAGTGTAAACAACTTAGTAGTTGTCAAATCTCTGCACCATTACATATTTTTGCAAGGCTTAAGACAATGAATGTCAATTTTCTTATTTGATCCAAATCTCTGCTCTCAAATTGACAATGAATGTCAATTTTCTCATAAAAACCTGTACACAGTATCTTTGACAGTATTTAATGTGCCAAAAATGTTTTTATCCAAAGAAAATGTATGTTAGCTATTTCTCAATTTTTTGACTTATGATGTATCTCAAAGAGCACAAATAAGTGACTTTCACGGTATGGTTACCCTTCTCCCTCAAAGCTGCACCTTAACTCCAAAATTCTCAAGTTCAGCTCATCAAAGAAAATAGGATGGGTGGGGACGTAGGGTTTTAGAGTTCACCAAAATCTCAAAAAGATTTGTAGGATTTGAGAGAAAATGGAGCACAATGGGGGAAGAAAGAGAAAAGAAATAGAGCAAGGGGAGAGGGAGAATGTGTTACGCAGGGGAGAAAGTTTTTGCTTCTCAGACGAGAGGATCTTTTAAAATGTAAACCCTTTTACTGTTATTTTTTATGCATAAGTGGAATGGTTCATTTTGCACTCACATATTCATAGACACACACACACACACACACACACACACACACACATATATATATATATATGAATGTATGTTTAGGAATGTTCTCCGAATAGAATAGCTTGGTTTTAGAAAGATAATTGGATCCAATGCTGTCAATTTTCTTATTTGATCATCAATTAGTTTGATTCTCTACTCCAATCTAATGCAGTTTGAGTTGGATTGAGTTTTTCATTTTTCAGTTTACTTTTTTCTTTGACGAGGTTTAAATAAATGTTAAAATACATGAAAAATATAATAAACAATAATTCAAAGTATCATTATCATATGTTTATTGCATAAGTCAAACATAACTAGACTGAGTATTCAAATTCGTGCGATTAAAAAGAAGATAACAATTTTATATTTTTTTTATATTTTCAACTTATATTAATGAAAAGTTAATAATCTAACGAACTACATTGAAACATATTTCTAGCCAAATGTGTATAAAAAATTATATCTTTACTCTAGTATAATTTTCATAATTAAGCATAACTTGTATACTAACTTTATAATAGAATAGCAAATATAAGTATAAGTGGTAAATTTATGAATAAAATTTTATATGTATATAAGTTTGATTTGAATTGGATTGTATACTTTTCATATTCATAATCAAATCCGAAATTTTATCTAATCCAATTTAATTAAAACATCATTTTTATATTGTTGGTTTTTAATTTTTTTCATTTGTTTTTATTGGATTGGATCTGTTAATGAACACTCAAGTGTAAAGGCCTAGTGGATTTGGGTCAACCTTTAGGCCCTAATTTAAACAAAAATAACCTGCCATTAAATAGCCTAGCCCACTCTTAATGAAATCCAATTTATGAATAAGACCATATTCTGATCTTCCAGTACTTCTATTCTGAATGAAATAGATTGACCAATATAACATGTACAGCTCATAAAAGTCACTGGCAAAACTATATATAAAACCTACATTTGCCATCTGAAAAGAATGTCATAGCAAGAAAAGGACTTAGCATCTCATATAGCTTAGTAATATTCACATTCATTTGCGCATAAAGTCATAAACAACAAAGCCTACAATGGAGTTTGGTGCTCTTGAATACTGTTTTTCCTGTGCCTAGCAGTCCAGAAGTAGAAAATAAATAAGACATAGAATGGCTCTTATGAGCACAACTTCAAGAGGCATATTGTACCATGGGCCTTCTACAGTTGATTCTCCAATTGTCTATTTGTGTGTGTACACTATGTTTGTGTGAGAGTGGTGTGTTATGTATGCATCTATCCATCAACATATATGTATATATAAAAGTTTTGCTAGTAATATTTTCTTTATTATTTGATGAAATTTCATGTTGGCCTCACTAACATTGCCCACTCTATTAGTGGGCCAGCCTGAGATTCCACTCAACAGAAGAGAAAATGCCAAAGATTGTGTCGCTAGCACAGACATGTTTCGTGTACTGTTAGAGGATCCAATTCTTGTTAGTATGCTTTATTTGCTTGCTGTGAAGTTTGACTAAGTTGCCTTGTCAATGTCAGGAATTGTTACCCCATTGTTTGTCGATTTTTTGTTGGCTTACTTGTTTGCTTTTGATTCTTGTGGCTATTTATTCTTCTCTAATGAAGATGCTTTCGGTTCCTTTAACTGCACTTAGTTTCCAATTTCCTAACATGTAATGGTCGGCTATCATATTATGCTACCTGAGACTTATTCTTTCTGAAACATCTTTCTCAGAGAGATACAACTGGTCTGAGTTCTGAAAATAATGAGTTGAAGCTTCGGTTACAAGCCATGGAGCAACAAGCTAAGTTATGTGATGGTACGTCTCAGCCATACAAAGAAAATCTGCTGATAAATGTCCTTGTTTCCACTTGTTTCTTGCTATACATGTTTAACTTTGACATCTGTGACACTGGTCCTAAGAATTTTTGCTGTTTCATCAGTTTGAGAGAAATTATTATTTTTCTGAGAAGTTCTTCGTTATTGTTTTCAACTTATGATGCTTTCTTAAATATCATTTAGAATTTGTTAGATTTCATCGATCCAGAAAAAAGTATTTACAAAGTAGCATGTCTTTTATGTTGAAGTTTCAGCAATATATTGTTATTTACAACTCATTTGCATGACTTCAACCCTCCTGTCTTAGAATAATAATTAAATGTGCAGCCCTAAATGAAGCACTGAAGAAAGAAGTTGATAGGCTCAAGATGGCTACTGGAGAAGTAGTAACTCATGCTGACTCCTTTACTTTGGGAATGCATCATCTTTCATATTCACAAGCTCCGTTTTCCTTACATCAACCACAACATGGGCGGAGCGAACTTCAGGCTATGCAAATGTCACATTTGCATTCACTCTCATCTGATGTATCTACTCCCCATCATCAGCCTATGTTTGACCTATCCACTCCATATGATATGTCGGAAATGTTGTCAAGTGATTCTATCGGCCAGTTTCAGGGGCTGGACATAGGTCACAGGGTTTCTCATGTTCTGATGCCTGATGGTCGCTCCGTTTCTGTTAATAAAATTGACAATCCCTTTTGATGCAAATTTGATTGACCAACATGTCACCACCCTGTTTAACGAATTGTTCATAGACTGACATGAGTGAGACCTGAAGGTATTGATTTTTTTTGTTTTTCTATTCAATTTTTTATTTGATTTAACTTTATGATTGGATTAGCTTATTTTGAAAAAAAGTTTAATACTTCATTTTACAGTTTTGGAAGAAGTAATTAGTTAACTAAAAATAAGTTGAAAATGCTATAAATCTGATAAATTTGTGGTTTGTTTTGGAGTTTTTTTTTTCTTTAATCATTTTGTATGACTTATGAAGATCAAAATTTGTGAGAGGCTTTTTCAAGGTATATGATCCATTCTGGTCCAGTGGTCCTCTTTGCATATTATTTTTTTACTTGGTGAGAATGTAGTTAACTGCACATTATATTCAGTAACATTTGTCAGTCTCTTGAGTAAACCATTTTGAACTTAAGCAAAGACTAGCAGGTGCTTGTGTCTGTTCTCATTTCCTTCCTCATTGCACAAAAAACCATGTGCCATTAATTTCAGTTGGAGCAGTTGATACATATGGGTGGACATGGTATGCCATGGATGGACCATCATGTTTTTGTTTGTGAGTATGAGAGGTAGACATGTTTTGTTGTTTAACTCTCCTGTCAGTTTTTAAATAGGCCATTTGAATGAGCGCTTCAAATGTCCACATATCTTACTAGTTAGTTGGTCTAATGTGTTGGGCGGGAAATAAATGCAGGCACTGTTATGGTCATGGTCCCTTCTTTTATCTTTAATAGATTGTCTTTTTCATTCCTTTTTCATTTTAATATCCACATTCTCAGGCATTCTGTGTGTTACATTTGCCGATAAGATTGCAGGAAAGTTGCATTTCATAGGGCTAGATTTTATTCAAAAGCCAAAAGCACATCAACAGAACAAGGACAGAAATAAATATGCATGATATGTTTTTGTTGACAAGTTGAATAATAACTTCTATCAATGATTTTAGACTAGTATTATCTATTATCTATTTAATTGTATTTTGTAGCAAAAAGGATGATTTGTGGAAAATATACAATGATTCCTGATTGACCGCTATATATACATGAGAACGTATCTAGACTGTCGCGTGAGAGCTAAAACGATAAATGTTGACCATACATGACTATACTATCACCATTAAAAATGCCATGTGAAAAAAGTTACATGACTTTGTTTTTAATTTTAATTATTCATGATTAAATATAATGATTAAGATTTATGCTTCTCACTCTCACACTAAATTTTTTCTCGTATGATATATCTCATACACACATGCATATATATATATATATATATATATCTTAACTTTTGATTTTTAAAGTAATAGTTATAACTCTTTACAGTGGCTCCATTACTTTAGTAATCATTTATAGGCATCAAATATACGGTAAGAGTGAAGTAAAGATGGAGTAGCTTTCTCATACATTGGCAAAAAGTATAATGGGGAGTCCTAAGTGACAGATGAGCACCGGTAAGTTTGTTTTAGAACTGCAGGTTATGGTTAGTTCCATTGTTTAAAGCTAAAATTCAGAATTAACTTCAGCTCTCTTGGTCTCCTTACTAAAATTCCTAAAGAATTAACAGGACAAAGGTTGTCCAGTAATTAACTGAGTTTTGACAATTCACAAAGTTAATCACTGACCTGGACTGTCATTGTTCACAGTAAGTATTACGTCAAGTTCACTAGCATCCCAATCAGGATAAATCATAAATGATGCATCTTTTTATTGATTTATTTGTGGGTGATGAAGATCGTTTCCCTACTTCACACCTAACATCAACTCCCCAGCAAACTAACAACCTCTACCTAACGGAGCTCTTGAACAACAAGTATAACCCAAAGTAGTTAGCTAGCCCTTGCACCTTGACTTGACATAACAAGTGGCAGAGTGATAACATAACTTTTTGTTTTGTCTATTATTTGGTAATTGATACATAACACAAACAATTCTAAGGTAAATGAGAGGAAGAACGTATAATGGAGAAGATTTGGAAAGGAGGAGGCTTAGAGAAAATGGCTATTGAAGATACAAAGAAAATGTTAAGTATGTTTGACTTTGGAATGATGTTATCATTAGAACAAATAGTTGTCCCATCATTTACTTAGTAATTAACAAGTTTTAAAAACTTTTGTCTAATTTCACCTTTTTTTTTTGTCTCCACCTTTTTAAAAATCAAATATGGAATAAATAATTTTCTTTAGTCCATTTTTTTGCACTAATGATAATCACCAGGTAAAGTTGTAAAATAATTTATCTCGAAATATAGGGACTATAGGAGTTTTTTTCCCGCAGTAAAAGATATATGTACATAACCAATGATTGAAACATTATCAACACGCTTAATGATTTTTTTTTGAAAGTAAACTGCAATTCTATTAAATGTCAATTGGCTCCTGAAGAGTTACATCAGAAATAACTAAAGGAAGAACGGCATCAGGAACCTCTTCAACCCATACAAAACCAGCATAGGTTGCAGCGTTCCTAGCTAAAAAGTCCGCAACAGTGTTACCCGTACGTCTAACAAAACTAAGATTAACATAATCAAAAGCAGAAACTAATAAACGACAATCTGAAATAATAGAACTATGATATGATCTGCCGGCCTCCTTCGCTTTCCAAGCCTTGAAAAGTTGTAGACAATCAGTGTCCAGTAAGATCCGGCGAAATCCTAAATCAATAGCCAATTGCATAGTCCACCTCATGTTCACGGCCTCTGCCAACAAGGGAGAAATAATAGAGAGAGGATAGGTGCAAGCTGCTGCCATAACTTCTCCCTCGCTATTCCTCGCCACCATGCCCATCCCAGCTGGACCATCAACAAGGAAAGATGCATCAAAATTGCATTTTATAATACCTGGACCAGGTCTCCTCCAACGCGCAGGGAAAGCCACCGCTGGTGCACTAGCTTGGTCGCGGACCTGGACCTCCTCCATGAAACCACGCGCACGTCCAAGGACAGCTTCTGTGACCACCTCACGCTGCTGAAAGCATTTCTGATTCTGTGCTTCCCAAAGAGCGTAGACAATCAACTATGCCATGGCAACAACCTCGTCGTCACCAAGTTGAATCACGACCCTCCAAAACTCTCGGAACGACGGAAAGGAGTCCCCCCTCACACCAATCTGAGACGCGAACCACACTCTCTTCGCTGTTGGGCAAAGCAAAAAGAGATGATCCTCATGCTCCATCGCTGAAGCACAGAAGTTGCACCTGGGATCAACGTCGACACGACGATGAAATAAACGCTTGTTCAGCGGCAAGTACCTAGAAATCGCACGCCAACAAGTCTCTTTGCATCGGGGCAAGGCTCTAGTTGCCCAGAAATCCTTCCAAAACCGAGGCTCCATACTGGACGAAGACGAGGACGTCGCTTGGTCTCTAGCAATCAACTGCCGCATGAAATTATAGCCTCCCTTGGACGTGTACTGTCCATTAGTGGAGTCAAGCCAACATAAAGCATCCATGCCCCCATGCATCCCTAGAGGAATTGATAAGATTCTAGCCGCGAAACTTGGGTTAAAGACCATCTCAATCAAGTCTTGCTTCCAACAATTGCTGGCAGGGTCAATAAGAGATGGATGACACATAAATTAAATTAAACTCGTCAACCAAATCTTGGCGGCAAATAAGGGTAGCTTCTCCCGGTACCCAATTGTTCGTCCATATGTTAACCGTGGACCCATCACCTATCCTCCAAATCCCTCCTCGCTCAAACATCCAAGCCGTTTTCAGGATACTCGTCCATGCATAGCTTGGACGATAACCTTTTTTAGCCTCACACATGGAGCAGGTATTAAAATAAACTCCTTTTTATACTCTAGCAACCAAGCTCTCTGGGCGAGTATAGATACGCCACCAATTTTTTGCCACTAAGGTCATATTAAAAGATTTGAAATCTCGGAAGCCTAGGCCTCCCTCTGCTTTACTTTTGCTCAAGTTTTCCCACTTTGTCCAATGCAGGCCACGCTTAGTAGGATCCCCACCCCAATAGAATTGAGCTATCATACTGTCAATATCTGCACAAATAGCATTAGGTAAAATAAAGCACGACATAACATAGCAGGAATAGCCTAGGCTACTGACTTAATCAGAACCTCACGCCCAACTCTCGAAATAGCATTAGGTAGGATCCCCACCCCAATAGAATCGAGCTATCATACTGTCAATATCTGCACAAATAGCATTAGGTAAAATAAAGCACGACATAACATAGCAGGGAATAGCCTGGGCTACTGACTTAATCAGAACCTCACGCCCAGCTCTCGAAAGGATTTTTTCTTTCCAACCTTTAAGCTTTTTCCAGACTCTATCTTTGACAAAATTGAAAATTTGGGTTTTTGACTTACCAATGATAGTCGGAAAACCCAAATATCTGTCATAGATTTCCACCGCCTTTACTCCCAATAGCTGTTCAAGCTCATGAAAGAGATTATTAGCCACATTTCGGCTCACAGAAAGCATTGACTTGTCAAAGTTTATCATCTGGCCAGAGGCACGCTCATAAGTCCCAAGAATGTTTTTCAAACATTGGGCCTCCTCTACCGTCGCTCGTGCAAACAAGACACTGTCATATGTAAAAAGCAAATGATAAATAACAGGCGCGTGCCAACTAATTTTAATACCACTAATCTTAGATGACAACATAGCTCGTTCAATCAAAGCTGAAAAAACTTCTCCACAAAGAATAAATAAACAATCAAAGGTTAATGATCTTTAACTATCTATCAAATGTGACGAGTTGTGTTGGTCTTTTTAGTCCTTTATCTTTTAGAAAATCAAATGCACTATGAACGACACCATTATTAAGATTAAGATTTGCTCACGTATCATTAGATTCTAGAAATTATGATAAAGCCTTTATCATTGGGCCATTTAAAGACTTCAAATTTATTTACAAAATAACTAAACTCATAATCGAGATTAAGACTTCATGCGCTTGTAGTGATACACGTGTACTTTAGAAGAAAAAAATATTTTGATTGCACATAACTTGTTGAATTCGACATAATCTTTGCTATTGGATTCCACTAATTATATAAACTTATTGTCTTCAATAATTTAGATGTTTCAATTCTAAAAATTTAAAAATAAAATAGAGGAAATTATGTTGCTATCATTTCTATGAAATCATTGAATAACTCAGCAAGAAGGATTAAAAAGATAATAGATGTAAAATTTAAGACTGAGAGAAGTTGAAACAGAGTTCAAAAGAGAATTAACCAAAGAATACAATCATCAAAATTTGTCTAGTAAGAGAGAGGTTTAAAAACTTAGAATTCCATAACTTCATATCTCATACCCTAAGTTTATATATTATTATAAATAATTTAGGGTTAAATTTTTTTAGTCCTTGCAAAATAAGGGTCAACTAGCATTAGTGTCTATAAAAAAAATTCATATCTTTTAGTCCTCAACTTTGTAAAAAACTGCTACTAATACAAAAAAAAAACACCACAAAATGAACCACAGAGACTAACTTTACATATTTGATTAATGTTGGGGGACTAAAAACTTTGTAAATTCTTAGAGGGACCAAATAACGCACCTTTTGTGTGCCAGTTATCGTGTCCAAAGTAAACACTGGGTAGCCAAGTGCGAAGCAGACAACTGCTAATTAAGGATATAAGCAATAAGCCTACCCTAAGATGAGTGGTCTTCTATTCCGACTTCCTCGAAGCCTCCTATAGCACAGTGACATAGCAATGGTAGCAATGGGTTCTCTACGGCGCCCTTACAGGGGTGAAGCGAAAGAAGATTTGAGAATTCAGGAGAAGGTCATGGTGAGATGCAATTCTTTTTTTCAAGGAAGAACTGTTTCACCCATATTTTACTAAGACTAAAAATATATTTAACTCAAGAATTTAGTAAATGTAAAACTTAACTACACAATGACATTCAAATTTTTTTGTCATATCAAATTTAATTAAATTGAAAGAAAAATAATAGAGAAACCCCTTGGCTAGCCCCTACCACTTAATTAGTGAGCTGACTGTGGGCGTAGAATTAATCTAATGGCCTATCAGTTGTGGGGGTATTTTGGCTATGACAAAAAAAATGATAAGAAGGGATATGCAATCATTTTCTGAATAAATTGTGATATTTGTCAAAGACAAAAAAAAAAAAGGATAGGTCATAAAACTATTAAATGTCGTGCAATATTTTTTTAACTCACGGTGTATAAATTAATTTTAAACTTTTGTGAAAATATATAAATATGACTAGTAACATAAGAATTTAATTTATATACACAAATAACATAAAAAATATTACACATGCATTCAATCATATCTCTTTATTTTTCATTTTAAATATTTTTTACAATTTTAATTATACCATGACAACTTAATATAACTTCTAATTGAGTGACCTTATGCCTTCCTCTTGTAAAAAAAAAATATTGAGTTTGTTTGGTACATTAACAACAACAAAAAAATTGAGTGAACCTATAAAACATTTTTCCACCCTCACTCATAACATAAATGTTTACTACAACTTAACATAAAGAGTTTAATGGATATACACTGACAGTGTAAAATAGTTTTACACAGACATCCAATTGAATTCCGCCAAATCAGAAAATATCTTATTCTTTTAATTAAAATTAAAGTCAAATGTAATTATCTCTCCTATGTGACATGCTTTGGTTGGATGACTGTGTAAAACTATTTTACACTGTCAGTGCATATCCATTAAACTCTAACATAAATAAATAGGAGTAAATAACAACCCTAGAACTTTCACATCAACGTATAAATAGATTAATTACCCCGCGGGACAGGTAATTTCGATGGATTCGTAACAAATTGCAACGTAATGGATAGCCTAGCCTACTAGGATACAACAACTCATTTACATATGCACATGGTAGGGTTTGAATTTGCAGTTTAAACAATGCAAGAAACTTCCTCTTTGAAGCAATTTATGTGCATTCCACATATGGGTATGACCATTGCAGGTAACTACCACTGGAAAGTGACCTGAAACAGTGTTTGTTTATGGTTCAAGTTCATTCCATGTTCTCAGTTTTGCTTCCATGTTGCCCAAGTGGCTTTAGGAGGGGACAACCCTTAGTGGATGGCTTCATATGGTCCCTATATATGTGAATGTACATTTATTCCACATATACATTTTTATGTGGATCTCATTTCTAGAGCACTAACCATAATCATTCTATCCATTTTAATTTCAGCATTGTCAGTATTATCGTCCCCCCTCTTTTGAATATACTCCTTCCGTTCCTAAATAACTGATACTAATTTGGTTCTTTTTTTTTGTTTCTATTTAACTGATACTTTTACAATTTCAAGAGAACATTAATGCTACTTTATCAATTGTGCCCTTCATTTATTGTTGGTAGGAAAATTGAAAAGTTAGAATTGATAAGAGAGATAGAGGATATAATAGGAAGTTAAATAGTAATTTTAGTAAAACAAGAATATTAATTGATACTTCTTAATATTTGTGCCACAACCTTAAAGTATCAGTTATATAGGAACGGAGGGAGTATATAGAACCAATTTCAAGAAAAATTTGGAATGTTGTATGGTCATAAAAGCATAGGCAAGGGGCTTAATTGTTTTCCCCAGAGTTATAAAACTCGGCTCGGACCGGCCGGTCCGACCGGTTCGACCGTGAACCGGACCCCTGGCCGGTTCGAGCCACACATCGGATCGGCCATGCATCTGACTCGGTACGAACCGTTTTAACTCGGCCGGTTTAGTAAAAAACCCGGTGACTCGGCCTGACTCGGTTCAACCGGATGTCAATCTTTTTTTTTTAAATTAAATGTCAAATCCGTTTTGGAGGAAGGAAAAAACAGAGTTTTTTTATGGAGGCTGACACTGGTTTTCTTCACTGTTGAGTGGAGAACGGGATCTAAATTTCCTCACTCCTACTCTTTCTTTTCTTCAATCCCTTCTTAAGAAAGGAAAATACTGATTGATGGATTCAAATGAAATAGAAAGAGAAGAAGAAGAAGAAGAAGAAAAAAAAAAGTATCAGATAGGAGAGATGGCGTGAAGTTGCTCTTTGTATGACATTGGAAAAGAAAATACTGGTTGATTGCTTCAAAGGAAATTGCTCTCTGTATGACATTGGGAAGTAATTTCGAAACCAAGAAACCTTATCTCTCTCATATTGCGGCTGTGCACTATCAATTAGGGTTGCACTGAGTCTTATATATTAAATGATGGGTATGGGCTCTGCTTGCTATTTTAACGCTTTTTTTTTTGTTACATGCTTGCTCTTTTAACGTTGTTTCTTGTTACTATATTATGTTCAATGTTATCTCTTCTTAATAGGCATTGGACTACAGTATTGGGCTGTAAGCCTTTTTTTGCGGCAGATGTGGTTCTTGGTGCCAACCAATTAATTTAGTTAAAAAATATATCACTCTTAGATTAATTATGTATATACCGTAAAAAATTAATTATGTATTTTACTAAATAATATATATTAAATTTGTAATATATATCATCATAAATATTTTATTGTTATTAATATATGCTGCTACTTTATTATGGATTTTTAATTTTTAACATAAACCGAGTTAAGCGGTTGAACCTTTGACTCACCGGTTGAACCAGTGACCCATTGACCCAGTGCCCTGACCGAGTCGATCACCGGGCCGAGTTTAATAACACTGGTTTTCCCTTTTGGTCTTTTTCTTTTTGGACACGAGTTTTCTGGTTCTCTATCAAAAACCGACACAAAATTTTGAAATCCCCTTTAAATGCTGCTATTCTAGTTTGTGGTGAAGTCATAAATCTTGACTTTGTGGCACCAAAATCGGTACACCCTAATCACATTGGCTCTTCTATCTTTTGTTTTTTATATTTCTATGGAAACTCCCCCTCATTGATAAAATTGTTAAAGGAAAAGCAATTCACGGAGGTGATTAATTCATGAAATTCTCCTCTAATTATTTCAACCCAGATAAAGACAAATTTGCAGGCTTCAAGGATAGATGTTCTTACGGTGATTTAAAAATGGATGTTTGTGTCCTAATCAAAATTTTGTCCACAATAGAACCAAAAGATTTTATACCCTAAAACAGTAAAACAGTAGCTGATCTCCATTGTGGCTGATTTTTTTTCCTTAGTATTAATCAATATTTTAAAAGTAATTCCCAAGATGTCTCCACTTCACATTTTATAAATTTACAAGTTATTTTTACAACTTGGAAAATATATTTACAAGAGTTTAATAACTACACACTCATGATAATAAATAAATTTTAATAGACGGCCAATCAAATTTTAAATTATTTGGAAACTTCTACTTCTTTTGTTATTAAGGCGTTATGCCTGGAGCCCTGGATGCTCTAGTATAGTTTTTGCTTTTTTTTTTTTACATCGAAAAGATAGATTTCACCCTACATGCATTAATGACTCTAGACCTTCTTCTCCCAACTCATATATCTCCTAGTTCTTACCACTTGAGCTATCAATTGGGGACGGTTTATTTTTCTCTTATAACTATATATAGAAAATAATTAAATTATTTACACCATCCTTCTATACAAATTAAATGTGAGTTCCATTACTATGCATCAATGATGTTGGTGGAAAAAATCACCTTTGTCGCATCCAGGATGTCGGAAGCAAAACTTATAAACATTGGATGTCCGGGGAAAGGAGAAGGCTTAGTTATTGAAAGCCAAAGGAGAGTCATCTGAAGCTGAAGGAATAATTTTGTAGGTCACGATTGGTTAAGCGACTTCGATGCCTGCAAAGCATGTGTAGTTCAAATATCGCTAAGGGTTGGTGCCGAAAAATTTCTACACCAGCTTAAAGAATCCAAGCCGCATATATAGCAGTTGTCATGTTGGCAAGTCGGAAGAAGGGGTATGTAGAGAAGTTGATTCAACGCTTCTGGATTAGAATTTCACCAAGTCATTTAGCATTAGCACTAAAATGACCATTGCTGATACCAAATGAATTGAAGGGCGCGCCCAACATCGACAAGTATTTATAGAGGAAAATTCGCTAACCTATGACAGTTAACAACACCTGCCACTAACCACGTTTTCTAGTAATTACAATTGTAGGAATGTTGAAGTTGCTTCCCCTGACTAGCTTAGAAGCTTTGGTTTAAGCCGAACTTTTTTATATCGGCTAGTTCTTTAAACGATAATTGTTTTCCCTACATTAAAGGGATGAATCACTGGCCGGGCGTCTTTAGCACATGTGGGCTTCTAAAACATTGCAAAGTATCTTCATCGTATGCTGAAGCCCCTTTGCCCAAATCTTGTCCAAGTTCAAATTTAGCTGCTTTGTAAGACCCAAGTTTTTAAGCTTAGAATAAGTGGAAGAGATTTCCATTTACGATTAGGCTTGATGTATCGCGAAGGAAAAACCTGAACAAGAGTTTATCGGATGAAATAAATTTATGAAGGGGAAAGTTCAGGAAAAGTCTAAGGATTGTATCAAAATCGATAAAAGGTATAGCACGATCGATTCGCTTAAACCTAGGACAAGAACCTTAGGAAAAGACTAAGTTCCACCCTTGGAACACTATAGGAATAATTCCAAAAATCTTCAAGAGGAATATAAGACTTTCTCTTATTCCTTTTTATAACAATCGTTTTAAGGCGAAACTCTAGGATGTACGAACGTCCGATTCCAATCATCGGAAGTTTTCCGAAACTAAAACCCTGATAGTTCAAGAAACCTAAAATCAACCACGATGAAGACTTTTTCTATTCGGAGCTTCAAATGAAGATTCCACACGCGTACACCCATTTCTCTTGATGTTTTCAATCTTTCTTCAGAAGGAAGTTTGCTCATCCGACATTCACTGCAAAAAGTAACTTTTCGGGTAAAATAGATTTATACCGACTTTTGATTGTTTACCTTAATTCCAAGAAGATCTCTTTTGAGTTTTGGAATTCTGTCGCCAAAACCTATCTTAGAATTCACAGAGGAATGAGCAGGAAAATATCGGAATCACTCTTATATTTTTATCTTAACTCTATGAGTTAAATCCTCCGATATCTAAACTAATCTGTACCGGTTTACAAAATATCTTTACAAAATATCTTCTCAAAAAAAAAAATATCTATCCATCCTTATCCCTCCACCAAGTCATCGTTATCTAAACTTTGCAAAATATCTTCCTTTTCCTTCACTATATATAGGTTGTAGCTAGAAAATGAAAATTTTGCAAAGTTCTTCACCCATTCAGCCCCAAACCCGCGAGCACAAGGAGGAGAGGAGAGGAAAAATATTTTCTCCGATTCTTGCCTGTTTTCTTCACAGTTCGTTGCTAATCGAAGACTACGAGGTATAGTTACTATTCCTCACTTTCGATCGTCATTTCCGTCAATTTTCTCTAGACTTTTTTGAGCTCAAAGTTTGGAGCTTTTTGTGAAATTGTCCAAATAGCTTGATTTCTCTGTCTAAACATCTTCCCTATGTGCCCAAGAGCACTTCTGTCGGATTAGTTTTTCCGTAATGTCGCCGGAATTCCGCCGGAATCAATTTTTACCTCAAATACCCATTTTTGGGGCAAAGTCTCAATCTTTTAGCTTAGAACTCTCGACTTAGCTTAGAGTCAATAAGATTAGTTGTCATAAACGTCGTTAGTAACATTTCTATCGGATTAGTTTTTCAAAATTCCGATTTTTGATTTTCCGAGCTAAAACTCTGACCAAAATACCCCTGCTTCAGTTTTCGATCCGAAAATTTTTCCGAGTTTAGATTCGCCTTAGTTACAACAAATGATAACCTAGGAACCAAGTTTGATCGAAGAAAAATCGACACACACAATTAAGGGAAGTGGCCGAGAGCACCCTCAAGGGGGGAGGAAATCCGACTTTTTCGAACACTTGTCTTAACGCGTTAGATTGTCGTACCACGGAGTTTGTAGTGTTCCGTGTACCCCTAGTACTGATTGTTTGCTGAGTTTCTGACTCATTGTAATTGATTTCTGTGAAATTGCTTTAAGGTTCGTTCGAGGAATTCGGAGGACTTGAGGAGGAAGATCGTGAAGGAAAGTTCAAGGAGCGAGCTGGAAAATCAACAGGTGAGGGCATCTCACTGAATACTAGATAATGATTTAGGTGTCGACGAATTCGACTTGATTTATGTGTTATGCACTTAATTGCTAAATGCCTGAAATGTTTTCTGAGGCTTCGGCCGATCTTGTTGAGTACTGGATGCCATGATATTGTGTGCTAAATGATTCACATGTTATGTGCTAAATGGTTAATCTAGGATGTGTTGGAATATGCTGTTTATGCTTATTGATTGAGCTGATTTATTTAGGTGATTCCACTTATATCTGTGATACTGAGGAGTGAGGATAACGGGCAGGTCATGCCGAATTTTTATGAGATTTTTGAGAGAATTTGAAAGGACGAACGGAGTTCGGGCCTTGTTATATTTTAATGGATCGAGACCTTCTCAGAAATTATTTGGGATTATGGGATCCCTGAAAACTCATAGGAAGTATTATAAGACTAAATGAAACCTATTTTCTCAAGGAAAATTCATAAGACACTAATTAATCTCTAAAACCCTTGAACAATGATAACAACCTTAGATAAGAGCTTAGAGCTAGAATATTAGTTTTGAAAAAAAATGAGAAGTGTCGTCGAGTCCAAGTCTTGAGGAAACTTACAAGTTTCCAAGTATGCTTATACTCTTTCGCTCGATGAGCAGTTTATTGTTTGGCTATCTAAAGTTTAGCCGGGAACTATAAGTTTCCAAGTACATTCGTACTCTTTCGCTCGATGAGCAGTTTATTGATTGGCTATCTAAAGTTTAGCCGGGAACCATGAGTTTCCAAAGTACATTCTTCTTCTTTTGATTAATTCATTTTGTCGCAGAATCGACATTTACCTTAGGGTATTCTTTTAGAGACATTAGGTTATTTAGAACACGTGGCGACGTGTCGAGTGAGGTCGGAGACGTTGTTTGGCTAATCACTTTGCATCCATGCACTCATTTTGAGGTTAATACACGGCGTGATACCGGACTTCGGTGGATTCCAAAATGGTCATAAGACCCGGATTTCCATATTTAGGACACTACGGTGGTCCTTGGTAGCAGACGGAATGGCAGACCTACGGGTTCACTGCTGATCTGACTACTTTTGTGTGGTGTAAGAGACGCCCGAGCGGAATGGTCCCACTATGGCCGGTGTTAGGGCTGACTCGATGGTGTCCATCCTTCTTCCGGAATGCATCTTGTCAACCAGCATTGCATTTCATGCAGCATTCATACTGACTTAGTTGCTGAGTGTGATTGATACTTGTTAATCCTATTTGATGCATGCTATTTGTTATTATCATCTTTTATATTCATTGTGAAATATGCAACCCTAGGATGTTATCCCTAAACTTATAAGCCTAAGTGGCTATTACTATTTATCTTTACCTATTTAATGTACTATTATGTAATTCTTTGAGTTGACCCTCGCGCGTGCTACCTGTGATTGGGGGGCTATGTATGCCCTTTATTGTCAGATGTCCATGGCAGACCGGTACGAGACGGTCGTCCCTTCGAGGGGGGACCAGGTTTGAGATGTTGGACCAAGACACCCCGGGCTCATGGGTGGTCGACCCCGCCGGCCACCGAGCTATCTATTCAGGGCGAATAATGGAGGATCTCGTTGACCGGATGCCAAGCCTGACGCACGGAGTTTGGAGGCGCTACACTGTCAGCTTCAACTTGCCACCGGGTGTACACTGCGGACCTGGACTGGGAGTACCACCACCATCGTCGCCTTCGGACGACGAGGACCCCTCGGAGGAGGTGCCCTCGGGAGGGACTTCTTCAGGCACTAGTTCACCCACTGTCGCGGCTGCTGTTGACTTGGGATCGGGTGCAGAACCCGCGCGACCAGCTGTGGAGACCGATGCAGTCATCGACATAGTCGTCTTGGATTCAGATTCAGACGACGATCTTGAGGATGCATAGTTGGGAGTGCGGTGATGTGCTCCTCTAGTTGGGATTAGTGTAGGAGTAGCGTCTTGGCTCTGATGTTCAGCCTTTCTTTTTGGGCAGGGTAGGTCCCTGACCTTTAGCTTTTCTTGTGGTTCTCTTTACGGGAATTACAGAGGGTTGGTCGGTTTAGGAGGTTTTTGTTGGCTGACCTACTGTTGTAGGGAGGACTGTATTTGAAACTCTTGTCCTTTTGTTCCGGTTTGTACGTATTTGCCCACGGGCACTACTTTCGGTTAGTTACCCGTCACTAGAGGTTACTCGTGACGTGGTTTTGCCACTAGCTATGGGGATTGTACATATATCTGTACATTAGTCTTGTCTACCTTTTGTCGTTGAGTTTTTATTTAGTCGAGTCTTTATTTACTTAAAACAAATATCGAAAAAAAAAATATTCACGTTTTTCCGCTTAAGTATTTCTTTTGGTTACTAAAGTGACGCCACCGAAATCGGGGTGTTACACGCTTCACCGTGAAAGATCAGTTGTTCACGTTGACTCGACTTACTACCCCGACAACTAATCTTACCACGCTTGCTTGCGAAACACTTCAACTATCTCACTAGCCCTTACATATTTTTCAACAATTTTATTTACAACCACGTCTTTATCATAAAGATTTTGTAAACATTAGTTAGATTTGTATACTCTAGTAAAGCAAATAACCGAAGCACCATACCTCAGTCTAATCATACCCCATCTTCTTCAATAGCAACGTTAGCTCAAAAATTAAGCATACATTGTTTAACTTCAACAAACATAAATTAATGAATGTAACCAAATAAAAGAAAAAACTACTAAATTGAACATATTATTAGTAAAGCATTTCTGATAAATATATAAGAAAATAATAAAAAAATAAATACACATCAGTCACTGATATTAATATTATTAGAGTAAAAGAGATTTATTTATTTTATGAGTCATTATCCTAATTTTGCTGTTAATTTCCGTAGTTACGTACTTTCTTTTTCTTTATAATTTTGTGAAAATGACGTTTGAATAAAATTGGGCGCAAAGAGCGGGACGTGCATGTGGTAGTAACATGGTAGGACCAAATACATTTTCTAATTTCTACAACGAGCACCGTTGAAACCTTTTTTGCTAATTAATTAATTGCCATATGCATAAATACAAATAGTAGCATCTTCAAATCATGGTGGGTCATTGAAAGCTTGTTTGATTAAACAAAGAAATCAACATAACCACCCTCATTCTATATGCTTAAATTTCTTCAAGCTAAGTCCTTTCATTAATTAGTTAAACGCCTTGTCATGTCATAATTAACATGCTCTTTGTTTGATCCTTTGATTGAACGCAACCACGTGTCCGTTTGGCATTTTCCAAGTAGAATTTGCCTTAGATTTACTGCTCAACCATTTGTCTCTATTCGCTAGCTGCAATTCCCATATTATCAATTTAAATTAATAGCTAGGGCCGAAAGAAACATGTTTTGGTTTGTTTCAAAACAGGTTAATTTTTCATATTGGGAGGAAAAGTGATTTTGTGAGAAGCCAACTTGAGTAAATTAAAGCAGTTATACTTACTACTTAATCACTAAATTCTTACATTTTTTTTTCAAAAATTATTGAAAAGTTATATCTATGAGTTAGAGTGCGGTAACCAACTTAGTTAAATATTTATAGTGTGGCTCATGCCCTTGCATCTCATGCTTCTGTTTTTCCCTCACATGTGTGATGGAGTGATTCGCCTGTTTGTATTGAGCACACTTTCTTTGTAGACTCTATTTTTCCTGTTTAATGCATTGCTAACGAGCTTTTATTTAAAAAATTATTTATTTATAAATTAATTTGAGAAACTTATTGAAATGACCTTGAAATATGGTATAGATGAGTATAATTGTTTAGTGTGTGTTTGGTTAAAACTTGAAACAAATAAAAACACATTCACCCAATCTATCTAGTTGATTTAGTAGGCTTTTATGCCTTAAAATGTGTGTGAATGTACATTGGGGACATTATTTTATAGAAAAACAAACATAGTAATCTGGACTGGATAGGGCGCTACGCCCTTATGTTGATGATTCATAAGGCCGCAAAATACAAGTAAAGACGTACATCATCCTCGTGTCTCAAATTCGGCGTCTTGTGGGAATGTATACTGGATAAAATGTCATGCCCTATGTTGACACCCTAGCTAAGGAGACTCATTTGAAATAGAGCGAGACTTAGGACTCAAGTCTGGGCGAGAGGAAATATCCTTGTATTGATATTTATGGTCGAGACTCATGAGAGGCCCATTGTGTAATAGATTTAGGTAGGGATGACAATTTTGCCCAAACCCATGGGTACCCGCCCGAACCCGATCCGATTTGACGGGCAAAATCCGAGTTGACTGGATTTGGGTTTGGGTTTTGCCCGTTACTGTAGCCATTTATGGGTTTGGGTTTGGTATTAGTTAAATCTGTGCCCATACCCGCCCAAACCCGAACCCAAAGATACCTGAAACATAAAATTACAAAAAAACCCTCACACATATATATATTTATAAACTTTGTTCTTAGTGTTTGATGATTAATTGTACTTTTGTATGTTTGAGAAAGTAAACTCTAAACTATTGTTGTCTCACTTTAGTGATGGATGAGGATGATGAATAGTATTTTTTTTTTCTTTCTATGAATTTCACTTTTTTTTTATATGAAAGTAAGTTTTGGATTGAGTTGCTACGTAACTAATGGGTTTGGGTTTGGGTTTCGGGTAAATCCGAAACCCAATGGATTTGGGCATGGATTTCATTTTATCGTCCATAAGGTTTGTGTTTGGGTTTGGGTTTGGGTTCTGGGATTTGGGTTTGAGTTTGGTAATTGTAAAACCCGTGCCCGATCATACCCGTTGCCATCCCTAGATTTAGGGTTAGGGGTCTTTGCCCCTCTATAAAAGGTAAGACCTCATTCATAATAAATTAGGTTCTCTCTTCATCTAAGAAAATGATTAGCACAAACCCTAGATCTATAATCCCTATGTATTGGTGGTTTTTAGTTGGTGTCTTAGTGTATGTAAATGAAAAGTATATATGCAAATGTTTTTTCAAATGCAATTATTTGCAAGTTGACTGGCACGTCAACGTGTGAAAACCCTAATAGCTATTTCTAAGCATAAAACCTTGCCTTGGCATCTGCGCGATAGATTTTTTGAGAAATTAAAAGACTCCTCGCATCTGCGCGACGCGAGCATTGCAAAGCCTTGATAAAACATCAAGTGAAAAGACTTGTTCCACAACAACAGTCTTAGAAATATATTAAGTAGACATGTCAGCTCATCATAATATTTTTATGTTTCTTCTTAAATAAGGAACTTGACTCGTTATAAAGAATTCGCCATGTAATTAATTTTACAACTTGAGGTTTTTAAGTTGTTGTGACTGTTGAAATATGATTTGTTGGTAATTGGATGGTGATTTACAGTTTCTTTTTTTTGAAAACAAAAGATATATGATGTTATATATATGATAGTCGATAGTACACACAACACACACTAAGGTGAGCATAATCCTCCAATGTTACAAAGCCGACCCTAGAAGGATCATACCATACCAATATATTACAATAAAGACTTAGGCAACTACCGGGGACCTTGATGTGACAAAATTCACAATAACCCTACAAAAGTAGAGCCACGTCCTGATATTGGAGGAGACGCAAATCAGCACATACATCGACCATGGTGATTTACAGTTGTTGAAATTTAGTACATGAAGATATGAGGATTGAGTGAGAACTAAGTTGAATGATTCTCCAATAGGATAAGGTTTGGCATAAATTGGCGAAGTGTTGTTGCAGTATAATGAGGCGAATGATTTGAGTTATAGTGCGGCCAACAGTTTTCATTTTTGTTAGAGATTTATTAAAAGGAGAAGTTGGGTAATAGAGAGGTGTCTCGCGTGTTGACAAGTATATCCTGGCTTGATATTTTAAGGCGGGTCGAACATCAAAGTATTTGACTATGTTAGACCTTTTGGGTTACTCTATAAAGGGCTCGCTCGGCTAGGAATCTATTGAGAAGATGGTTGTTATGGGGCGAATGCTTTGGTAATTCATGTTTTTCCCTTTTACTTTCAAAGGAATCACCATAAAAGCGTGTTACAAATGCTCAAGCTTGTGGTGCCTGCCCCAAAAGGTGGTGCCGCACTTGAAGTTCGAGTGACGTACCTGTCCAAAAGAGGGTGGCGCAAGGTATTAATTAAATTTTGTGAACTAATGATCATATTTACAGTTGATAAATGCTAAAAATAGGTAATAAGGCATGGAAACATGGAAAGTATATGAAAGAATAACTATATATGGTGAGTTAAGGGCACACTCTGCCTTCGTGCTTCTAACTTGGTGCACTTGTAAACTTGTGAACCGGTTGGGAATTCCTCACTTATTTGGGGAGTGATATTCTACCTGGCAGGTCACTTAATAGCCCGCCGACGATGACTTTACAACATGATGGGTATGTTCCATATCTGGTGACTAGAGGGTGATGTTTTATGAGAGGGCGACACCCTCATATTTAGGTGTTTTGGCTTTTCTTGTGTTATTCATGTATTCTTCATGTCATGTTGGCAATTTAAGCTTTCCACACTATGATGGCAATTTATGCCTTTTCTAGCCTTGTTGTTGAAGCCTGTATTTTGTAGTATAGGGCGGGTTCACTAGATTCGACGTCTTGTGAGCATGTAGACTGAGGGCACCACGCCCTATGCTAATGATGTGGAAGAAGAACAAGTGCAAGGAAAGATGCACTTAATCCTCATGCATCGGATTCAACGCCATGTGAGCATGTGGATTGAATAGGGTGCCACATCTTATGCTGACGAAGTGGGAGACCAGCGAGTGCAAGTAAAGACGCACTCCATCCTCGTGCCTCAACTTCGACATCTAGTGAGCATGTGGATTGGACAAGGCATTGTACCCTATACTGACACCCTAGCTAAGGGGACTCGTAGGAAATAAGGCGAGACTTAGGACTCATGCCAACGGAGAGAAGTTATCCGTGTATAGATATTTATGGGTCGGGACTCACGAGAGACCCATTATGCAATTGATTTAGGGTTAGGGTCATTACCCCTCTATAAAAGATAAGACCTCATTCATGATAAATTAGGTTCTCTCTTCAATTAAGAAAATGACATACACAAACCCTAGATCTAGAACCCCTGGGTCTTGGTGAGAACATAATTGTGTGTTTATATAAGTAATCTATTTATATAAATTCTTCTGAACACATACACAAACTATTATATTATAAGATCAACTTAAATAAGTACTTCCAAACGAATTATTTGTTTCATATGAGTATTTTAATTTAATTAATCTTTCTTGTTTTGTGGTATTAGAGGGCGGCAACCAGATTTGGTTGTTTCACCGTACAAATGGGCGTAGGTAAGGTAACTTTTACTTTGATTGCGGACAGTCACATTAATTAGTGCCTGATGACATGTTTAACAATAACATATACTAGTATAATTTGCTAATTAAAATATGATTTGTCATAGTAGCCGAGAAATAAAATATATATAGGATTCTTTTCAAGTATTAGTCAGCTGAAGTGACTAATAATATATGCAAAGATTGAGTGGGTTAGACAGCCAAAAGAAAAGGACAAAAAGAATTTGTTGTACTCTCTCTTTTTTAAGCTCTGGTTATCATTGCAAGGTTTTGATTAGCAGTGTTGATTTTCTAAATCTTTCTTAACTTGATTAGTGCCACACGTGTAACCAAAATACTTGAGCTCTTGATTCCTGTGGATTGCTTCAGTTCATGTCGGTTACTTACTAGATGCATTAAATCCTTCTTCATACAGATTCATTGAAAGTTTCCTCCTCATACACAATAAGAAGAACCAAGTGGAACAGATAAAAGGGTATATATGTAGTTCAACATTCACAAAGTGAAACCATTAACTTTGAATAGTTCATTCAATGAAAGTAAAAATGGGGTATAGCAATAGCATTAACAATGTAGAAGCATACGTTAACAAATGCCATTAAATTCTACTCGGTTGGTGCAGACCGCAACTGCACACCAAGTTGGACTTATTTGAAGGTTGGATAAACCCTAAATTAGTGTCTTTTTCTGCTCTACGCCGTGATTTAAGGGTAAAATTAAGGTGGGAAATAAAGGCCATGCTTTCATACGTAACGAACCACTTGAAATAAAACCAACAGGTCAGCTAACTTCATACACAGATTGTAGATAATTTGACTTTTTAAACATTTAATTGAGAGTCGATTTTTAAGTTGTCTATTTGGAGATTTTGTAGGAAAGACCTACTAACTAAATGTAATTTCCGAACTTCGAAATGATTAGTCTCATAACTGCCAATGGTGAGAAATCTAGCTAATACTAAAAAAAAGAGAAAAAAATTATATATACATCTTATAAGACAACAGTTGAGAAATGCATGTGCCAAGTGGGACCGTAGATTAAGCAGTTGGTAGTGTAACCGAAACATGTGCATGTGCGCCTTGAATCTTGCTCGAACTTCTGTAAAAAATGTGAATCAGTTTTTGTGGTTTTGGCTCACTCTTTACACCATTCATGAGAAATGCTAACTTGTCTTTTTCCAACCATGAGTCCCCACATTTGAGGTCTTTGGTGCCCCTAGCCTATGCTTAAGTTTCCTATATAAAGCAAACCAACCTTAGCTAAATCATTAAGCACCAAGAACTAAAGCTTCTCTATCTTAAATCCTCTCATCCCCCAAACTTCTCTAAGCACTAGCTACTACTACTTACCACACAATGGCAATTGTAGCAACCTCTGCCATCTCTCTTATCTTCTTTCTTCTCAATCTCTGCCTCCGAGGCACTTATGGTGACTATGGAGGAGGATGGCAAGGTGGACATGCCACATTTTATGGTGGAGGTGATGCATCAGGCACAATGGGTAAGTTTAAACAAATAACCATTTTTTTTTTCACTTGGCCATATAAAGAAACAACTACATGGCAACATAATGATTTCTTTTAGGCTTCAAGTAAAAACTTCAAAGTGACTCTTTTAAGTTAAAATGTACATTCACACACATAAGCACACTCTCTCTCCTATGATTATGAGTCAAAGATTTTGTCTTTTCATCTGGGTATGTGAGAATCTAATGAGATTGTGATTATTTCAGGAGGTGCTTGTGGTTATGGAAACTTATACAGCCAAGGCTATGGGACTAACACTGCAGCACTCAGCACTGCTCTTTTCAACAATGGCTTGAGCTGTGGTTCTTGCTATGAGATGAGATGTGACAGTGACCCAAGATGGTGTCTCCCTGGAAGCATATTGGTCACTGCCACAAACTTCTGCCCTCCTAACTATGCACTCTCCAACAGCAATGGTGGCTGGTGCAACCCTCCCCTGCAGCACTTTGATCTTGCTGAGCCTGCTTTCTTGAAGATTGCTCAGTACAAAGCTGGAATTGTTCCAATTTCCTTCAGAAGGTAAAACCAAATCATCTTTTCTTGTTTGTTTCTTCTCCATTTTCAGCTTTCAGCTCAGTTTTCACTAGAATCATGTGTTAACATGCTCTGTTTTGGCTTGAAAACAGAGTCTCCTGTGTCAAGAAAGGAGGAATCAGGTTCACAATTAATGGACACTCTTACTTCAACTTGGTTCTGGTCACAAATGTTGGTGGAGCTGGAGATGTTCATTCAGTGTCCATCAAGGGGTCTAAAACTGGATGGCAAACCATGTCAAGGAACTGGGGGCAGAATTGGCAAAGCAACTCTTACCTCAATGGCCAGAGCCTTTCTTTCAAGGTTACCACTAGTGATGGAAGAACTATCATCAGCAACAATGCTGTGCCTGCTGGTTGGCAATTTGGACAAACATTTTCGGGAGGACAGTTTTAGTTACAAGAGCTAAAGTTCCAATTTAAGTTAAAATTTGCATTTTGTAATATATGTCATTGCTCTGTTATAGTGCATGTTTGGAAACTCTTCACCAATTGATTCTGAAGTCAGAATCAATTTTGAGGAGAAGTCGTTGGATTTCAGAATTGATTCTGACGAAAGATGCAAATCCAAACATATTAAGAGTTGGAAAGTGTGAGGAAAAGAAAGGTAGATTAGGAGTTTCAGGCCAACATGGCCTCTAATGCAGTGGTGGCAATATGGCACCCGCTAGGCCTAGTATAATGTATTGTTGTTTTTGTTTTGGATATTTCCCATTGATTACAGTCTTTTGATGAAGTCAATGTGGAGATGATCTCAATAGCCTTGTATATTTAATCCCTCAAATGGTTGAAAACCAATTTAGGGGGAGTTTATATAAATTTGATAATGCTTTTTTGTTGCTAATCTTTTCCAACTTTTTGCATGTTCAGCAACTAACTTAGACTTGACTACTAACAAAACCTGATCTGAACACAAAATTGCACCGACTTAGCACTTGTCACACATGTGAAAAACTCAACCAATTTGTAGTTCCACCTTCAAATATTGAATTAGGTTGTTGCCTAATATACAAAGCATTGTATAATTATTTTAAAGTCAAGAATTTCGACAAGTAGAACAATTTTCTTCTCTCTATTTTTTGGGCTGATTTCTCTCCTTAACTTGTCTATATTTCTTTTTGCACTTGGACTAGGGCTATTGTTTGACTTGTAGTTGTACCATCAATAGCAACTACTAAGAATAAAAAAAATAGCAACTACTAAGAATAAGAATAGAAATGCAACGTTTTCCCCAGCCCAAGAAGTAATAAAATACTAAAAAATTAGGTCTGGCATCTTTCTCAGCCTGAAGGGGCAAACTTTAGAACAAGGCCCCGCCATGACCTACCTTAGCTAAGTTCTTTGGACAATATACAATTTGTTGAGGAAAGCTAGTCAATTTTCAGACTAAGCTAAGTTGTTACTTTATTTTGTAACGGTTGGTAAAGCGTATGGTTTTCTATCCCTAGGTTTTAATCCTTTCTCCTACCACCAAGAGTCTTTGTTTTTTACACTCCTACCAAGAGTCTATTATTATTAAAAAAAAAATTCTTTTTTTTTTCTCTACCTTATGTCTCCCACAAGACTATGGTTGCTCGAGCTTTTCGTGTAAGTATGACATGAGTTACTTCAGCGTCGAACCATCCGGTAATCGAATGCATGTCAACACAAACCATTTTATCTATTTTTTCTTATCTTGAAATAGCAATGGCACTTTGCGTCCTTAAAATAATAACCATTTTTCCAGCTAACCTAATATTTCTCCTAAGACCAACAAGGAGTACTACAAGAATATTTACATTTTGTCCATCCATTACATCTCTTTGTCTAATCTTAGGCCCTGCATTTTCTGTTGGAAATTTTAAGTGTGAGTAATGAACCTCACATTGGTTAAGTAAAGACAATACAATAAGTGTTGTCTTAAGGTACTTTTGGGTCAAGGTGGTATTGGATCACTTTTATGGTCTTATTTCTTAAGCTAATTATAGAGTGCTCCCCTCTTCTTGGTCTTCCCCTCATACTTTAACAATGATATCAGAGCTTATGGTTTTATTGGGTCGATGGGGCGGAGTACTTAGTTTGGTGAATGGTGATGGTTGATGGACTTGCACTGCTCTGTACGGCTTATGCTCGAGGGCGGGTATGATGTTGGGACTCACTCTGCACCCTTACTTGAAGGGGAAAATATTAGAAATTTCAAGTGAGTAATAAGCTCACATTGGTTAGTAATGAGTTAATTAAAGATAATATAAGTGTGAAAACTCATACTCATTACCTTAAGATGTGATGTTGGATCTTAGGCTCATTGTAGAGCTCATCACTCTTCTTTGTCTTCCCATCATACTCTAACATTTTCACCCACCCTCACGCTACATATAAAAGTAGAGAAGGGATTTTGCCAGCAAATAATTAGGGGTCAGCAATTCCAGAGGCTACATTAGGGTGGTTAATTAATGGTTGCTCATGGTGTGTTAGACACATGACCAAGAGTCCATGACAGGATTTTAAGAGTAATATCTTATTTGACTGTGAGTAATTTAAAGTACATGTTTTAATGTGTATTTTTAATCCGGTTATCATGCTTTTTTACTTCTGGAGTATGGATCCATCCTCTATACACAATTATATTGTTTTTCACTTTTTCTTTTTTGAAACTAATTATATTGTTTGAAATCCTTTTAAAAAGTAAGCATTCTTTTTTTTTTAAAAAAAATGAAATGTATATTATTGAGAATGATGCCTGAGCTAAAATTGTGACCCAAGACTAGAGGAAGTACAAGATGTCCAAGAAAGACCATTACAATAGCAAAGGTGCAATAGGAAATGCACAAACCCACCACCAACCCACAGAATGGCTTCTAACAGAATCCCAAGAGGTAGCCTCAATTGGGCTTTTAAGCTTTTAATAGATCTTCCGAAAAAAAATATTTTACTTTGATCCTTTAATTGGCCACAAAATGTTTTTTTCTTCTTACAAATTAAAAGAACATAATTACACTATGTCGAAACTATAATCTACATCAACATGGATTATCCATGTTCTAGTTGCATCTTCAAGCCTCATATGGAAAACTGCGGTCAACTTAACCACAAAATCTGCAAGAACTTGCGCTTAATATCAATTCGAGGTTCGTACTTGATGTTGTAGTCAAACAACTTGACGAACTAGATGATCTTACGACCAAAAAGATCTGGCTTTTGCAGGATTAAATGAACTACAAGTAGTTTCTAAAATATCTGGACAAAAATGGAAAATGGCCTATACACACCTCTCCACCTCCACCGGGTGGAGAAAGATAGAAAGAGAAGAGAGATTATGAGATATGATGTGTGATATAATAAGAAAAGAAGTGATCGATAGGAAGAAAAGCAAGGGAATATGAGATGGAAGAGAAAGTGAGGTATGAACATATCATTGTTGGACGAAAATACCACAACAAAAACAACCTTATCAAAATTAATTTTCTATAATTTATCCTCTTGTAAATAAAATTATACAATTATTTATCTTCTACTACATCTTATATCTCATTTGGTAAAGAAAATGTTTAATTTTCTTATTATATAATTTAAACACACATATTAAAAAATATAATTAATATTGTGCCCTCGGTGTGGAAATGGTGATGAAACGATCATGCATGCATTGTCATCGCGACTTTGTGGACGCAAGGAGCATTTGGAGGGGTACTGGGTTCATTCTCCCTCACACGTTCTTCACTATTCAGAGCTTCGGTGAGGTGCTTTGAATTTTTTATGGCTTTGGCTTGCATATTGTGTTGGCTACGACTTGGTGATTTGGAAAGAGCGGTGTTACTTCATTTTCGCTGCACAACCGCTGGTTGTCCATAAGGTGGTTCGTGAGGCGAGAGCTAGAGTTGTGGTTACTCATCGCCGATGCTTACCACCGTGATATTTCTTTGTCGGCGGTGCGCTAGGTGCGTTGGCAACCTCTGCGTGAGGGATATGTTGCACTGAACACCGATGGGAGCTCGCCGGGGAATCCGAGAGCTTCTGGAATTGGTGGCATTGTGCGCACTGTGCATGGAAATTGGCTCCTGGGATATGCAGGTCATATTGGTGAGGCAGACAGTTTGTGTGCAGAGTTGATAGCTATTCTCTGTGGTTTAACAGTCTGCTAGGATCATGGGTTTAGGTGTGTGGATTTGATTTCTAATTCAATGCTAGCCTTGGGGTTGATCATGGAGCAGCATCCTTTTTTCCATCGATATGCGGCGATAATTGGGCAAATTAAGGCTTTACTTCAGCGACTGTGGAAAGTGCAGTGCCAACATGTTCTTCGCGAGGGAAATTTAGTGGCGGATTTCTTAGCGAAGTATGGAGCTTATTCTGAGTTTGCGTTTTTGGTTTGGCGGATCAAATGAGCACTCTGTTCATGAGGATCTAGCTTCCTTTTCTTTGTTTTTTTATAAGCTGTTTATAAAAAAACACATTATTTAATTTCCTAGTTTATCATTAACAACGTATCTTTTATCTCTCATTATTTATTGTTCTCGTATGGATATTATATGAAGAAAAAAAACATCAATTTAGCAATCTATAAGCACCTTGTTCCGGAGGATGACTCTGGTTTTCCATAGACAACCATAATCCCGAAATCTCAGACTAACAAAAGTAAACCAGATCCTTGGCGATGAGATTGAGAACATCCTTACTGTTAATCATATCAACCAGTCCCACCAAGGTCAATGCCATCCTACTAACACCGTATCAAGAACATTCGAGGAGACCACCCACATACAAACAAGCGTAAATATATTTTTACTAAGTAAAAAAGGTCCCTTATTCATGTTACAAGTCCAATAGTCTTTTTGTAAAGAAAACATCAAATAAAAATCAAGGTTTCATTTCAAAAAATCAAGTTCAATAGTCTCCTTGAAAAGAATTATTTTTCCGTAAAAAGTCTTAGTAATAAATATTTTTTTTAGGTAAAAAACCTTCACTTTAAAATTTGTTTTAGATCTCATTAAGTGTTGGGCAGACCATGCTAAGAGCTAACTACTACAATAAAAGAGAACTAGGCAACCAGAGAAGCTAGCTCTCTATTTGCTCTTTCCCTTCACTCACTTCACAATGCAAATTTAAGCTTCGGAGTGCAACCATGGAGGGAACCTCTAGCGCTCTTCCACAATGAAGACTAGTATTAAAATACAAAGATCATATTTAGTGAGTAGGGATAGTATGAGGACCATATTGTAGATAGTTAATAGTTAGTTAGGTAATTCTGCTATATATAGCAAACTCATTGTATTTTTCTATTATCAATTTTAATAATGAATGAATATTAGAATCAATTTTCATATTCTCCCTTTTGCTATGTTTGGGATCCCATTGAAGTAATCCATGTGATTTCTAACACTAGTAAACCACTTGTCCTATCCCATCTCATGTAGATTTTACTTCAATGATAGTTTTTTTTTTCAACAAATAACCCATATATATATTTTTAATTTAGAACAGAAAATCAATTATTAATGCAAGAGAAAAATAATATAATTTTAATCACAAAACATAGTTGTTTGTAGAAGCACGAACCTTATTTTAAAACTCTTCGGAGTATCACCTAAGTTTACTCTAATGGTAAAAACAAAGTATGGTTACTTACTGATACAATACTCTGAATGTGGATACTAATGTGGATACTCAATCATATATAATATAGCTATAACCAATCATCGAATTTAATTATAAGATGATAACTTGTCATCTAAGAGTAAGCTCAATATTGTTTCCTTCACACTACTTTGGACTCTACTGGGAAATCGTAATGAACCTGTTGCAGGTCAGCTACTAACAAGGTTTTTTAAGACAATGATCACATGAGATTAAATTTCTTATGTTGCAATCTTTTTAGCTCGACAACATTTTTAATAAAAGCAGTTTAAATATTGTGACATTTAAAAAGTGAGTGTTGAAGAACAAGGGTTAATAAGATTAGGCAACTATGAGACACAGACTCTACACTTGAGTCCATCTAACTGCATTCATATCTCTCAGACCTTTGACCCAAAAAACAAATTATCTCTCAGACCATCATTGCTTAACCGATGTTTAAAACCTTGTACAGATTGGAACAACTTGACCTTCACTTTAACCTCTCTCTCCGCAGTCTCTCCAGATCCTTGACCATTTGCCAATGTTCCAGTGATAGACTGGTCTCACCGAAGCTTTTGGACATGAGGCGACCCATCGTTAACAATCTGTCATAGAAGTGAGGAACAACTGATCAACTAAGTTATGCTATAAAAAAACGTGCTACAATACATGTTAAATATTCACTCTCTGACCTGCTAAAATCTTGGGGAGTTAAGCTCCTATCTGTCTGTCTTGCTTCTACAAAATCATTTTCAACTACCTGAAAATACCCACAAACAGTTACAAGGTAATTATGCAAGATGTTCTATCATAGAAATTTAAGTATGCTCTATTTGTTAAACAAATTGGTGGTCCCTAATGATAACAAACAAGCTAGGCAAATCATTCTTATAGTAATGCCAACAGTAAGAACTCTAGAATCTACTCTTTCAAATATCAGTTGTGCTGTGGATTGAAGTGTATAATGTAAAAATCAACCTAGAATTGCCCTTTCACCGAACTTAAACTAATTCGTGACAAATTTCTATGCAAAAAGAGGCATATGGCTAACCTAAATTATTTGACTAGTCTAACCCTAGAGAACCCATTTTCATCAAAACTAGTTTCAACCTCACTCATACCTTCTGAACTTCTGATCCAATAGAGTGTGGAAGTTGTCTAACAGTAGCTAAATACCACCTCCAAGCTTCCAAAGTTTCTGCGGCCACAGCTTCAGAGCAATTGGTTGCAGAAGGCTGGAAAGGCACAATTACATCAGCTGGCAAGATATTTGATTTCCCCTCTGACAAAACTAGCACTTGTACATCAGTTTCGATGGGCATTGTGCAGTACATGAAGTTGTAGTCCACCTGAAACTCTTACCAAGTGTATGTTATCTTTAATTACAACTCAATAATGGCAAACAATCAATTAAAATAAGGAAAAGTGTCTATAAAAATAAAAAACGAACAAATATATGTATAAAGAACGGTATAGTGATTTCCATCAGCTGTTATGAAAGTAGAAATAATTAACTATTAGAATGCAGATTCATAGCATAACAGAACACATGAGCAAACAATTACCTTTTGCAGCTCCACTAAATCTCCTAGCAACCTTACATTCTCTACCCCCACTGAATTAAGAGATCCAGCTTCTAATTTAGTCTCATCAACAATTAAGTGTGAACTTTCAGCCATTTGCAAGACCGCAGTTTCTAATCTGGAGCATTAACATTAAACTTTGTAATATAAATAGATTTTTATATTAGTGAGAAATTTGTGTTCATGACAGATAATAAAATGATATTTACCTATCTGTCTCATAATTTTTTGTTGGTACAAGTGAAGCAGTGTTCAAGTACTCCACTGTGAGGGGTATGGAATGTGTGAAGGGTAGAAGGTTCTTGACTACAAGGGTTAGTTGACTGCCAAATATAGACGCTGTTTCTTTACTAAAAGATGTAAGGTTTACTGAAAGATTTCCCACAGGAAAATGATCATCCACTCTAGCATGCACCTGGTCAAAAGCAATGCTTCACACATAAAGCTCAATAATGGAGGGAGGGGAAATTGGGAAGCATTCAATGACTGGTATAGGAGTAGAGATAGGATATATGTATAAGCCAAATAACAACAATCAGTACATTTACAAAAACATGAAATAAATTAAGGGAAGGTGATCTAGAACTGCATACTTTGGAAAAGAGATGCAACAACACGAAATGAGCAGCTACATCATCATTGCCAAGAACAGACGAGAGATGTCTTGAAAATGTTTCTCGGATGCCTTTCACCAGATCAGGCTTGGGCTGTGAAATTAAACACACATATTAGAACCTCCGTCATTTTGAATTGCAAGTTATAGATATGACATTTCAGCTTAAAAACCTCCGTCCTTTTCACCATGTAAGAAAATGTCTAGTATCCTATCAGAACAACCATGAATGGCCATCTAGTATGAATAATTTAGGCAAACAATTAACTGCACTTAGATACATGTGAAAGTTACCTCTAAAATAGGGTTATTCTGAATGAAGTCCTGAACTGCAAGCTTTCTGTGAATTAAACAATGAAGGCGTGGTACCTGCAACAAGCGGGAAATGCAACATGTTAAAACTTAAAAACCAGATGCAGTGGACATATAAACAATATACAACTGCATTATTTATATTTCGTTAGTCTTATTTATGCTTCTTTATGGTCTTATTTATGCTTATTGATCCTTCCAAATTCAAGGGGTGTATCTAATGTTTAGAGAAAATTCTTCAAATTTATATTACAATACATACCTTAGGATGCATAAATTCTGCACAAAGTTCATTTGACAATTCACTATTTGACAATTCACTATCTTCATTGTCCTCATGAAGCACTGGATCAGTAAGGATGCCCACAAACTCAAAAATGTCATTCAGATTCAATTCAGAGTCTGGAGTATCGTATATCTGGCAGAATACAACCAAGATTTGTTCATTCAAAAAAATTAATAAACACAATAAAATAATTTCATATCAACGAAATATATAACTTCAAAAGTAGAAGAGTACCTTAACAATACAGGCAGGTGAGTTACTATCAAGACCAGACATTAAACTTGTACTAGACACAGCAATCTCAAGTGAAGCTCTCTGAGATTTAGTAGTAAGGGAAGAGTCTTCACCTTCTCTCTGTAAAAGAAATATACAATCGTAAATTGAAAAGGTACAACTTGTTCTGATTGTATGACAACCTAGAAATTCTCTTGTCTCCTATGTACCATCTAAAACTTTAAAATCATTGGAAGTGGTTTTCTCTAATGTCTGTGGACCATTTGAGGTCAATTCCATGGCTGGAAATAGATATCTTGTGACCTTCATAGATGATTTCACACGGAAACTCTGGATTTAATTGATCAAGAAAAAAGACGGTGGGATTTTCTGATTTTGACTGGTGTGGAGACAAAGTCAGATAGAAGAAGCATAACAGGCTATTTGTTCAAGTATGTTGAGACTGCAATAAGCTGGTGCTCGAAGAAGCAACCAATAGTTGCTTTATCTTCAAGTGAAGTAGAACGCGGCTGCTAGTATGGGCAGTTGTCAAGCATCGTGGCTGCAAAACTTATTTGGTGAGCTCAAGATGGATTCAGGTGAAGCAATGGTGATGTTTGTAGATAACAAGTCAGCCACCGACCTTGCTAATAATCCTATTGCTCATGGTAGGAGCAAACACATTGAGGCTAGGTTCCATTTTCAAAGAGACCAAGTGGCAAGATCAAGTTAAGGCTGGAGTTTTGCAGGTCCAAAGAGCAAGTGGCTGATGTGCTCAACTTTGAGGGGAGCACACTTGGGTGAAGTGTGTTGCTACAAACTAATTTAAGGGGTGTGTCAAGACTATAACCAAATTGTAATCTAGGAGCTAGTAGTGCCTAATTAGCTCAATTAAGGGTTGTAATATATAACTTTACTATTGAGAATAAATCAGTTGAGTAAATTACCTAATTATTACTTCTCTCCCCTCTCACTCTCGAGTGTGTGTTGTGTGTGAATCCAATCTTGCCTAACATTTTAACAAAACAACTTAAACAAAAGTAATTTTTTTGTATCACAAAAAACTGCAGTTACAGAAAGCTTTTCATACCATCTTTTTAGTACTAGGAGAACCCTGATCATTGTCACAAGAGACCTGGAAATAAACATAGAACAGTATGAGAGATAAAGAAACACACATTACTGATGACCCTCATTATAATGTCTACAAAACTATCAGGAAAAAAACTATGAGAATATTAAGACCCTAAATTTCCGAGGGATGCTCATGGCATAAGAGCATATTAAGATTAATAAGGACATTTCCAACAAAGGGTCAGAAAAAATTACAGGCATATCAGGAGAGTCATCCTCTGGTCTCCTCCGCTTTACTCTTTGTTCCGATGTCCAATCCATAGAATCATTCCCAACTTCAGCCCACGGATTCAGTCCGGGAATCTAACAATAAATAAATGAAAATTAATCCTTAAAAATATACTATATAAGAAACTAACAAGGCATAAGAACTGAACAAAGGAAAATTGATTGCTTATGAGCATACATCAGAAACAAAAAGAGCAAATACAAGTATCCACAGCAGAAAATGGCACTTACCGGAATACAGTAATGCACTCGGCGTTCCCAGATTAGCGTATCAGGTGAGGGGGAAGCCATAGGAACTGGAGAAAAATCCATAAACTTGTTGGTCCTCCACGCCGAACCATCCTTCAAGAATCAAACACACAAAATCAAAATGCAGAAATTTGAACTCACGACTCAGCCTAGAAAATAACAATCAAAAATCAAAAAGATGGAAAACCTTGTAAGCGCCAATGTAACATTCATTCCCAAACATGTCCTGTATGAAGCCGCGGAACCGAACCAGAGTGTTGGGCTTCACATGCCTAATGGTGGCAGCGGTCAGAACCGGAACCTAATCGAGAGAGAGCGGAATCAGTTAGGGTTTGTGATTTGATGGAAGAAATAAGTGTGAGACAGTGAGAGAGAAGAATAAGAAGTACCTGAGAGAAGTTGGACTCGTCGGCGAGGAACTGGCGGAAGAGATCGACGGCGCCCCAGTCGCAGCGGTTGAGAGAGGTGGGATCGGTGCCGGAGGCTATGGCGTTCTCGAAGGTGGACCTTATAGCGCCGAGAGGGTTCGCTAGCAGATCGTACTGTGGACCCACCATGGTGGCTGAGTTCTGCTAACTCGTCGATCTCTCTCTCTCTCGGTGAATGTGCGGTGAGTGGTGACTGATGATTCTTCTTCCTCGCGCGCGCTACGCAGCTTTGTAGGGTGTATGATTTCCCGCCAAAACTTGTTGGGCCGATTCTTCCCGCCATTTCTTAACATCTCAGACTTGGTATAGTGACCCAACATTTGTTGACAAGAAAAAAAAACCATTTATTGACCCAAAAAACCCCTTTTATTTATTTTTACTCTTCAATGAAATATATTGAACCGGGAATGACGAAGTGAAGGTGTGGAGAGCCATTGAAGATACACTCAACATTTATATTTCAGGCATGGTGTCTTGTAGATTGGTCAGATACTTCTCACATTAAAGGCCCACATTGTCAGCAGGGCGGAATAGCCTATGGTTGTGGCAAGAGATGGATCCCCGGAAGTTAACCTAAAGGCGAGAGCCCTCAACGATCTAGGCACATCCGGTGGGTTGTGTCAGGGTAGGACAAGTCAAGTATATTAACAATATGTAATGGGTCTTAGGTCGTAATTTTATGAGGCCCAAGAGTCATAGGTTTAGGGTTTTACACATTTCCACTATAAAAGAAAACAATTCATATGTAAATTGGTATGTTCAGTTGATTATTATACTAAGGCCCTGCTCTTTTTAAGCTTAAAAGTTACTTTTAAGTTAAAGATGAAAATAAGAGCTTTAAAAAAATATAAGTTGTTTGTCAGTCTTCATTTATTTATTTTTAGCTTAAAAGTGTCTTTTATGTGAGAAGATGTTTGGTATAATATTTAAAAAATAAAGCTCCAAAAGTGAAAACCTAGTGAAGTGTTGACTTTTGAGTATAGCTACTCAAAAATTGTGATACAGTGTTATGCCGCCTCTCCTCCTTTTACCATTTTTCTTTGTTCCTATTAGTGGTGATACAGATTAAAAAGAACTTCCACCTCTGCAAAATTGATTTGTATTTTTGTGATCTTCCAGATCTTTGAAAATAATTTTCTTTAGATTCTTACCGTTATTTTGTTCCAATTTGTCTTCTTGCATAGAGAGTTAGAATTGGTACCCCCACTTTTAAAGTGAGAAATCTCCAAAATACCCATGTTAAAAATAATTCCCGAGCTTTGGGACCCTCGGGAACATCCCGAGCCTTAAGTCTCGGGATATATTATAATTTTCCTGATTAATTTCCCGAGCTTTGGTACCTCGGGGACATCCCGAGGGTCTAAATCCCGGAATCCTTCTGAGGGCTATGCCTCGCTAATTTATAAACGTGGATTTCCCGAGATTTGTCAAGCTCGGAATGTGACAAATGTGTTCTCGAGGTTGCCAAACCTCGGAAACCTTCATTGAAGGAAAACATAAGGAAACAACTTCCAGTCCCGAGCCCTAAAGCTCGGGAAATAACTTCCAATCCCGAGCCCTAAACCTCGGAAGAAAGTGATGCACTACAGAGAACGTGAAGGCTCGAGAAAGGGAGCAAAAGTGGGGTGTTAAAACATGGGGGCACTTTTGGGCTTTTTAGAAAATAAAGGGGTAGCAATTCCAAGATGGGGGTACCAATTCTTATTCCCTCTTGCATATCTGCATTTTTCTGAGTATCATTTCAAAACCTGGTGAAGTGTCTAGTTTGAATCGAAAATATTAACTTCAATCACAACAAGACCTTAATAAAATGCACATAAAATAAAAAAATTCAAATCCATGACAGAAGCTTCATACGAAGGTGGCCTGTCAGAGAGGTAGAGACTTGGGCTGCTGCCATAACTGTTTAAGATGTAGACTAGGGAAGAAGATGCTGTCAAAATCCATGGTGGCAAACGTCTTCCAGCAGAAGGTCATGCTATGTATTCGTGATACACAAAATAAAAATAAGCTACTTAAAAGTTAAAAGCTGATCTCCATAACTTTTTTTCTAAAAAGTTACTTATTTCTATTTTTTGTTGTAAAAAATAAGTCACTTAAAATTTTAGAGCTTTTTGTCCAAAAAAAATTTTTTTTAGAGCTTTTATAAAATTGTATTTGGTCCACCTTTAACTTTAAGGTAACTTAAAAGTTCAAAAGAAGCTGTGTCAAACACTAAAATGACTAGGTCTTAAGGAATTCCTATTTTCGTTAGGGTTTTTACTTGCTTAGCTCATTTGTTTACTAAACTCGAACATACAATATATTCTTTGTAGGATTTAATTTGCATGTGCAGTGTAAAATTTATTTACATAGATATCAAATAAGTTGTTTTTTTGGTACAAATAGATATTAAATAAGTTGTTACCACATCAGAAAATAAGCTTTAAATTTAATTAAAATAAAAAGGAATTTAACTACTTTTAAATTGAAGCGAAATGACATTTTTAAGTTTGTGAACATCGTTACAAAGAAAGAGTTTAATTCTGCGAATGATGGGGTATATTTTTATCCCTAATGATAATGATTCAATATATAGATGGATGAAGTATGAACTACTAAGAAGAAAGACTCTCATTTTGCTATGTGGCTTGATTTTAACTTGATTCTTTAGCACATAGGTGTGGATTTTACTAGTGAGAGTAGTGAATGTGTAACAACTAACAAGCGTTAATAGGGGTCAGTTCATTCAATCTTGGCGCGATAAAAGAAAATATTGGAGGATGAATCAAGTAATAATGAACCTAATGTTACACAATTAGAAAGAAATTAGATTATCTTTGCAGAAGATAAGAACCCTGTTATTGACACATATTCAGATAACACTTTCCTCCATATAAGTTGACTAATACAACCTCTATAAAAATAGAAAGAAATTAAGGATTACCGAACCTAACGAGAGAGATTTTTCAGAACAAAAGCTCCTAATCCATACCACTATAGTGCTGAGTGTTGGTGATTTTAGTATCATCAATGGATTTTAGTAGTAATGTGATTTATTTTAGGCCGATGCGATTACGCGTTAAGCTCGGAAACGAGTTAAGGTAGTGCGGAGTGCACGCTTGTTGAGCCAACGCATAATTGACCTCGAAAAGTTAACTGTTTTATTAACCGTTTTCGGTTTCTAAAACAAACTCCAATATAATGAGTCATTTGACCTCAGATGGATATACAGAAAACAGAAATCATACATTCTCTCTACATTCCTGATCTGTTCTCTATTACCAGAAACAGATTGTTCTTCAAGAATTATCCCAACAAGGATTTCGTGAAGCCAGGCAATAATAGGGTCGAAATACTTTGGTCGGAAAGTGTACGAACACAATTCTTCTAAGTTATCCAGGATTATCATACCCAAACTTCTAACACTGAGATCATGCCTTAGTATCTGCTTGTTTTAGGAACTAGTTCTTGGTTTTCTAAAATTGTTGGTTTTTACTTGTTTCCTGAATAGATAGGTAGTTAAAAATGGAGTTGTAAGGCCTAAGGCAATAAAACCTTGAGAGAAAAAAAAATGTTAAGATTTGCCATCATTCACATGGCCAATGAAGAATATATATTCACTTTCATTCATTTAATAACCAATACAGAAGCTGAGAATCTAATTTGAGAATTGGAATCCTTGTGTATATGACTAATTGAGAACATGTCTTTTCTCCCCTACCGCGCCAATGTTCGTGATTGCTCTTCATCTAGAGAACAGTCTGGTAAAGAAGTTTCCGGTTTTCGACTTCTCTAGGCATGCTACATGAACATACCTTCCCAAATTGTCCACTTGCCTTGCCTCTCCCTTGGTGTCCTTTTTGCACACCTTGCAAGTTTTGTCAACCCAGCCCTCTTCAACATATGCCCCATCCACTGCTCAATTGGAAAAAAAATGTTTTAGCTTTGTTGCTAAGCCAAACAGAAAACATTAAACTGAAAAATGCTAATTGGTGTTAGAATTGGATAACCAAAGTCTAATTCAGACTGAAAAGAAAATTAGCAGCTAGATTAGAAGGTCATGAGCGTTCTCTTTCTATTGTTAGTAGAAGAAGTACATTCTGTAAAGACTTCCATTAGCAGAAAATTAACATTTTGTGCAGATTTTCAATAGTCAAAGAAGAAAATGAACAATGCTTTCTTTTCAATAGGAAACAATTCAAGTTCAAGGAACAGACCAATAGCATGTTTGAAAATATTTCTTCAGTTAATTCTAAAGTGTAAATCAACTCTGAGTATAAGCTTCTGTTAGTAGTTTCTACTCTCTAGGTGACAAAATTGATTAAGTTGATCCAAACGTGCTATATTTTCTCAATGGTTTGAAAGATAAAAATACATTTTATAGAAGAATAAGTAGATAGTATTTGTACCTTCTACATAAGATTTGAAAAAATCCTTGTATGTCCCACCAATTTTCCTTCTAAGAGCTCCATACTGCATCATATTAGAAAAAATAATAATTAGTGAGCAGGATTACAAAGAACAAAATATGCTAAAAAATTTGCCACTTTATGTAATCAGTATGAGTTGGAAGATTATGAATTTATGATATATACCTGTTCCCTGCTCATCCTTTCTCCAGAAGTTGTGGCTTCTCTGGCCTCGTCTATAAGCTGAGCATCTTCTGCAGATCTCACTTGAGAAAAATCAAGAGCTTCGGTTACGCTGCTGAACAAAGATTGTTTTTTCTTCTTTGGTTCTTCTTCCTTCTCTTGTTTGGCTGAAACAGAGAATTTTATGCTCCTGTTGACCATGCTGTGATTAGTGCTTTGTACAAGTCCAGAGTTTGAAGGGAAACTTCTATAAGATGGAGTCAACGGCAGAGTTCCAAGTCCCATTTTAGCTTCTCTAACTCTAAGCATTCAGCACCCTGGCTCTGAACTCTGCATATTATGTTGTATATATGTGCATATGAGTGGGTTTGATTTAAGTTTTTGAGCCACAAATTGTAGCCACAAGTGTTGGTCCATTTGTCCATAGCACTGCTACCACTCACAAAACCTGGTGGTTAATACATGACTATGTGGCACCCTAGGGAGCTCTTAAAATGAGAGGATCTCTATTCTCTTTGGTTTTGCCATGTAAATGTAATTATTAGTAACTCATGTTCCTCATTATCTAAAATATCAGGCATTAACAACTGGTAGTATCTATATAATGTAAAAATAATCATTTCATGTATATTCTTATAGTAGTTACTTGGTCTATCTATGAACCATATTTTTACAACTAATATAATATATGTATATGTTAGTTGCAATATACTTCTTATTTGCTAAAACCTTTTTGACTTGTGAACCATATTCTTATATGTTGTTTAAGGATTCCCTTTGGTAGCGCCATAAATAAAGAAAGAAATATTTTAAAAACCGCCTATCCACATTGTAAATAAGTTTTACACAAATATTCAAAATTAATTTTATCATCCACATCTTAATTAAATTTAAATTAAAAAACTAAACAATAATACATTGCGTGTTTTTTTAAACTATTTACATTATTAGTGTATATACTAACAAAATTCATAATGAAATATTAGAACAGTCACATTTTCATTAGTACATGATACATGACTTCTTTTTAGTTTACCAGAGGTATCCTTCATGGGACACCACGGTGTGGCTACTTTTCCTCTTAGCAACGTTTTTTCATTCATTCACAAGACTGAAACTACAGAGCCAAAAATGAAACTTTGCTTGCTTATAAGGAGAATCAAACCTGCATCACCAGACTAAATTCAATTTGTTCACTACCATTTAGAATGTGCTTTGCGAGGACACATTCCTTAAGGTGATCTTTGTTCTTACTTTTTTATATAAAATCTAAGTTCACACTTCACAGTCACACTAAGAGGGGGCCAAAAAAAAGTTTGCAAGCATTACAGTGCTGCTACAATTTCAAAAATTTATGATGAAGTAACATCAGGGACAGGAAATTGTGATATATTTGTACCTTCTGCTATGAATTCAAGCATGCTATATAACTTATGTTTAATTTCAAGGGGAGAATCACTCCCACAGTCCCATTCACAACAGCTTCTGTAAACTAACTGCACAATTATCTGCCATTAAAGCCTCTAACTCTATGAAAAGAACATAACTAAAAAGGAAAGCTAATTACATGATACATATGCTACACAATATAAACCATGCCAACCTCCAAAAGCGAAACCGGGGGCACCTTAAGCGTCACATCCGGACCCCGACAATTACTTCTCAAGAAATTGTAACCATAGTTAAGTGCCAATCTCTTCAGAACAGATGAACCTTGCTTTGCTTTCACATGAGAATGACCAAGAATGAATGCAATACCAGATTCCTGAGCAGCATGTAGATCCTCAAGCTCTTCCTGCATTTGCACACCTACCTCAGACCTTGTGTCACTTTCAGCATCATCATCAATGGCAAACCTCACTCTTCTCTCAGCCGCGCCCACTGGTTCCATCTCGATAACATCCGTCACACTTTGTACAGTCGAAAATCCAACAGATACACTTGCTGGCTGCAAACTATGATCAGTTCCATATCCTAGTTGGTTGGAGAAACCAATTGTTCCAATTACAGTTAATCTATGACTTGATGACTCATTAGAGTTTGAACCATCATCCTCAATGCTCATGTTGCTTCCCCGAGTTCGAAACCAATCATATTGGATGAATTCAGTAAGTCTTTGTACTAGTTCAGTTTCAAAGGAATCAACATCCTGATGAACATCGCGGTATCCGTATCTGACTATGCACCTGTAGGATCGATGCGCAGCAGGTCCTACGCGGCCTACAAGGTACCTCTCAGCAGCAGTGACATGAGGAACCGGTACAGATTTCACACACACGAAAACAAGGATGCGGTGATACGCGGGGAGGTTGGTGACAAAACGGGAGAAGTTTGCGGGGATACCAGTGGTGAGATCACTGAACACTAGGCCTATTCCGGGGACTCTAGCAATTCCCAAGCTTGGACCTAAAGCTAGAAGCCATTCTAGTGACACTTTGTTGTGAAGGTCATATTCATATTTCTTGATGGTTGCATAGTGCCAAAGGAACATTATGATCATAAGGACCAGGGCTAGGAGGATAGGGAACCAGGCACCCTCACGAAACTTTGTCAGTGAAGCTGAGAAGTATAGCAGTTCAACAGAGCCAAAGAACAAGAGGAAGCATAGAGCTATGATGGGGGGTTTGTTCCAACAAATGATAATAACTAATGAAGTAAGGCATGTTGTCACTAGCATCACGGTCATCACTGCTAGCCCTGCATTGAAAGATTGAACATGTCAACATAATTAACACCAAAATCCCTTCTACCTATGAAAGCAATCCAATTGGATTTTCAGATTTGAATTTGCATCATAAAGTAGGCAGAAAACTTCAATAGTTAACAATTAGGCCATAAACATGATCCAATTAATAGTGTACAAATATGTGACATACCTGATGCATTTCCCATGTGTTTTGTGTCCCTAAAGCCAATGGTGACAGCAATGCAGAGGATCATGAGTATCCAATTAATTTCAGGGATGTAGACCTGGCCATGTATCTTGTCTGATGTATGAACAACCTTAACTCTAGGGAAGCAACCTAGAGATTGACTCTGGTTTATGATCGAAAATGTTCCGCTGATTATTGCTTGGCTTCCCACAACAGAAGCTAGAATAGCTAAGATAAGCACCGGCCACTTCACGCTTTCTGCAGCCGAAAAATATAATGGTTTCCATAATATGATACTCTACCAGGCCAGAACAAAATATATTTCAGAAACCTAAGAAGGCCATTGCAGAGAAGTTCATATATATTACCACATTGCCAGTAAAAGTTTTCCATCTAGTTATTTATGTGCCTGCTTTCTAATTTTAATGCTTACATACTAGTTAGTAATTGCTTATTAAAAGTGAGCAGTGACAATGAATACCTGGAACTGAAACATAGAAACTGATTTGGAGATCGGATTTATGATGTTGCGACAAGTAAGCAGCTTGACCCATATATGCCAATATAAGTGCAGGATATACCAGAAAGGTGAATGCAAGCTGCACATAGCAAATGGTTATGACCATCTTTCCCATTTAAATGACATTTTCCTAAGGTCTACAAGAGCCTACCAAAACTGCAGAATAAAGTAGGAAACAGAAAATGTGAAAATATTGTAAATCAACCTGAATTGCCATATATGAGAAATGGCCAAGATCAGCAAACATAGCTTCTGAGCCTGCCCACAAAATCAACAGAGGATTATAAGAAGTTTTTCATCAGGTAAACTACAACATTAAAGTTCAGACATTTTACAATGCTTCATGTGAAACTCAATTCTATTAAGGGCATAACTCTTACTTGATTACTGAAATAAACTATTTTTTTTCTTTAAAGGGGAATAATGATAAAGGAGCAGTCCGGGATTAACTCAAGTAAATGTGCACATAGAACTCAATCTATGTCTTAATTAAATCATACTATCATAGTTATAATTTTGATGATCCTCAAAAGATGCCTCAAAACTAATAGTCTCACAGCTTACAACTGCACAACATATGCATATTCACATAGAATCTGTTCGTAATTTAGCGAATGAGCACGACACAAGGTATTCCGTTTAACCATATATATGAATTTTCTAATTTTACCTGTTATGCACAGTAATATTCCACCCAAAGACATCCACCCACTTATCCTGGTCTTCTTCAAGAACTTGAACATATAATATGGTGAAAGAGCTTTATACACATGTGGATTCCATTTGAATATATTATATAAACCAAGTGTGCTGATGCACAATAGCCATATCAGCACAACTGGTGCAAAAAGGAACCCCACCCGATGTGTCCCATAGTGCTGGAGTGCAAACAAACACACCAGTATGAAGCAAGTAATAGGAATCACAGCATCTGCAAATGCAAATCAATAGGTTCAAATATAGAAACAAGGGGAAAATCCAGCAAATTAGGATCTTCAATTAGTATGATAAGCTATGAATGAACTCTTTCATCATTGTATTCTACGCTGATACTTCTTTAAGTTTCTGATATGTGATATTTACACAACTTAATGCTGTTGAGATATTGTATTGGAATATATAGGAATGTCATAAGTGAAAGTGTGGAACTTACACTGGTGGTGAGACATAGATACCTCGAGACCTGATACCGCTGAGAAAACTACAAGAATCAATGGCTAGTTAACAAACTGATAAGAAATTATTTGTCAAAACACAGTTAATAAGGAGGGTTCTTACCAGAAATGGCTGGAGTGAGCAGTCCATCCCCAATTACCATACAAGTGCCAAGAAGAACCACAATTAGCAGAGCTGTATGCAAGCCCTTATGCTTCTCAAGCAGCATCTTCACTTTAGAAGTGTTCTTCTCTCGAGGCTCCTCCATCTTATATGTCGAAAGCGCTTCATCCGCAAGCTGTCGATTGGGCAGAAGACTAACCTTTGCATGCCTACAAATCAAGGAATACAGAGCAAACGTACCGCCTGCAGAACCACACTAGAAAATTATATCAACAAGAGCACTAGGAGCAGCAAATTGGCTTCACTCATCTGTTCAAAATGCTTACCCTCTCCATTATCATCAGCTCGAAGAACCACAAATACATATTTGAACAGCGGCACCAATGTCAGGGTCCAGAAAACAAAAGAAAGGGCACCAAAGATCTCCTCATTGGTCTCTGAATGTTCAATATCTTCTGCAAATGTGCTTGTGTAAACATACAGTGGAGAAATGCTCAAGTCTCCATACACCACACCAAGGCTTTGGTATGCTAATAGCAGAATGGTCTTCCATGATTCCTTCTGAAATACAATTCAGCATCTTAATTACTCCATAAGTATCCATTTTATTTCAGAAGCATTCTGAACTAAAATTTCAGGTCCCACCAAGAAACCCATATAGATATAGATACCATAATTAGAAAGTTGAAATCTTTGTTAAAGATTTCCAAGTTTCTATTGTTTCTTTACTGGCTAAGTTTTCTAAGTTAATGCACTAACCCTTGAGTTGTTCCAACACTTCCCAGGTTCAAGATCCATTTGCTTCAATCCTCAATATTCTTCACACAAAGGGTATCACCAGCTTCAGATCTGCACTGAGAAACTGCACCTGCTACAGTAACACAAATAGAAAGAACAAGCACTGTGTGACACAAGGGTGAAGGAATCTAAACCATGAATTACAACCACACAATTCTCTCATCCTCTCTGCACCAAACCAGATGTGATACAAGGAAAAAAAACATTCACTCACTTGTGGATAAATTCACATGACAGTGATGACACCCATATCTCTCTCAAATCTTCTTGAAAAGTGGGCACACATTTTTTTTTTGTCAAAAACTAAGGTGGACAGCAGCATATAACCCAATAAGCAGGATTCCCAAGATGACACTTTTTCATGAAATCAAAGATTCATATAATATAATATATTCATGATAGAAATTCAAAAAGGTTTAGTGCTGGAAAAAAGAGAGAATTAAAAATTAGGGTTAAAAACTATAACCGTCCCTGAACTTTGGGCGAGATTTGAAAACCGTCCCTCGTCGGAAAATTATCTGAAAACCGTCCTCAGACTATTGAAAACTAAATTGACCCGTCCCTCCGGCCACCATCCCTCCGGCGAGCACCTTATGTGGCACGCCACGTCATTTAATGAGATGACGTGTAATATTTTTTTTTTAAATAATAACAATTAACCCTAAATCCCAAATTAACACAATTAACCCTAAATCCCAAATTAACCCTAAATTCCCAAATTAACTGTAAACAACAAAATCAACATCTATCCTTTCTGTTATAGCTTTCGTCCGAATCCCATCCCTCTCCCTTGCAGTTTTTCATCCTTGACGAACACGAAGAACAAGGAGACAAGGCTGCGATCTGGGTAAGGTGATTCGATGATCTGAGGACGAAGTAGGCGACAAAGAGCACGAACATCGAAAGAAGATTTCCAGGTTTGTAGTCTACTCGTATCGCTTAACATTTTAGGGTTTCGAATACGATTTGTGAGTCCGTAATGTGTTTTTGTGCCTTTCATTGCTAGTTGTGTGCTGTTTTTACTTGGTTTCTATTTTGGAGTTGAATCGGATTGTTGCTATTTTAGGGTATTTGTGTGCGATTTGGGTTTAGTGATGCTTGAAACTATGCATGTTTGTTCATCACCATTGCTTGTTCTTGACATGTGTTGTTATGCATTTTGTAGGATGAGTTTCAGTGTGCTTGTTCATCACCATGGGGTTTTCGCCAGGGAGCCACACTGGCATTACAAAGATGTCAAAATCACTAAGGTTGGTGTTGATAAGGATAGGTGGGGTTATTTCGAGTGCCTTGATACCGTGAAGGACTTGGGGTACACAAGAGGGAAGTTCAAAATTTGGTGGAGGACACGCGATGATATTATTGCTCACAACTTCAGGCCTGTATTGACTGACAAAGATGCCATGGACCTTGCAACATTTGCTATCAAAAACATGGGTGGTTCTGTGCATTTGTTTGTGGAGCATACTGCTGATGAACTGCCCTCTAGTCCAATGGAATTGCTGAGGTTCCTTGATGGTAGAACTCCTCATCTTGCCTATGCACCAACATCAACTAAGTCTACAAGTATGCCTTTGAAGCCTCCTTCTAAGTGTGCTGCAGCAGCAGCTAAGGCTACAACATCAAATAAGCCTTTTAAGCTTCCTTCTAAGGCTCCATCCAAGCCTAGTCCTTCATTATGGGCTCCATCCAAGCTTACTCCTTCTAGCAGGCCTCCATCCAAGGCTACTCTTTCAATGAGTTCAACTGGAAAGAGGCCTGCTCCTTCAAAGGTTGCTTCATCTGCAAAGAAACCTGCTACTTCCAAGGCTACTCCTTTATTCATGGCTCCATCAAAGGCTAAGGCTACTCTTTCATTCATGGCTTCATCTGGAAAAATGCCTGCTCCTTCAAAGGATGTTTCACATGCAAAGAAACCTGCTCCACCCAAGCCTACCAGAAGGTCATATAGGATTATGTGCACTGTTCCAAAGACAAAGCAGAAGAGGCTTCCTGTTTTATTGGAATTGTCTAGTGATGAAGAGGATCAACCAGAAGTACAAGAAGAGGTGCTAACACAACTGGATAATGATATTGCTTATGATGGAGAGGGTGAGGCAGAGAACCAGGATGAAATTGATGCAGATGTGGAGGTTGAAGGTAAGTCCATAAAACTCACCCTTTATGTGCATTAATACATACAATAGTTGTTTCCAATTAATGATATTGTTCATGATCCAGAAGTTGTACCTGTACTTGAACCAGAATTACAACCTCAAGTTCAGGCAAATGTGGAGGTTGAAGGTAGGTCCAATAAAGTCACCCTTTATTTTCATTAATACATACAATAGTTGTGTAGAAGACTTACAATGTCTTTATGTTTGAAGGCCCTGAAGTTGAGGTTCCAGTTAATGATGTGCAAGAAGAGGTGATGAATGAGGGGAATAATGATGTTCAAGAAGAGGTGATGAATGAAGGGCATAATGATGTGCAAGAAGAAGTGATGAATGAGGAGAATAATGAAAATACACTTGATGGAGATCCTACTTCAGGTAGTGATGATTCTGAACTTGATGTGCACTTCAGTGACAGTGAAGAGGAGAGGACACAAGGTATTGATGATGGATTTCAATCAAACACTGTTGGTGTGGCTGAAGCACTTTTGAATGAGCAGTTGAGGAAAATGACTGATGAGGATTCTAATGTGCATGTTGTACAGAATGTGGATGAGGAAATTGGTGGATTTCATGGTGATCATGACATGGAAGCTGGTTGGGAGAGTGAGGACTTAAATAGCATGTCAGAAGGTGACAGTGATGATTCTAATGAACCTGATAGGAGACATCTGCAGTTCAGACCTGAAGATATGAGGCCAGAGTTCAAATTCAGGGTGGGAATGGAATTCACTTCACTGCAGCAGTTTAAAGAGGCAGCTAAAGACCATGCTACACTTATTGGTAGGGGAATCACTTTCCCAAAGAATGATTTTGACAGAGTTAGGGCAGTGTGTAAGAAGAAAGATCAATGTCCTTTTGTGATGTTGTGTAGCAAGGTTGGTGGAAAGCAGACATTTGCAATCAAGACTCTGATTGCTCCTCATACATGTGGCAGAGTTTGAGCACAGATTCTGCTTGGGGCACCTTTATGCCAACTTCAAGAAGAAGTTTGGAGGTGGGGTTGTGATTAGAGATCTCATGATGGGAGCAGTCAAGGCAACATATAGACAATTATGGGAAAAGAAGATGAATGAGCTGAGGGCACAAAATCAAGCAGCATGGGAGTACCTTATTGCCATACCTACAAGGTCCTGGTGTAAGCATGACTTTAGCTTCTACCCTAAGTGTGATGTGCTCCTAAACAATCTGAGTGAGTCCTTCAATGCAACCATCCTTCTGGCAAGGGACAAGCCAATCTTGACTATGATGGATTGGATTCGAACTTACCTAATGGGTAGATTTGCAACTCTGAGGGAAAAGTTTCAGAAATATAGAGGAGAGGTGATGCCCAAACCCATGAAGAGGTTATCAGTGGAGATAGAGAAAAGTGCATACTGGTTTCCTACATGCAGTTCAGAGGATAAGTTTGAGGTTAAGTTCATGGGTACTAATGGTGATAGCTTCATTGTAGACTTGAGGGCACAGTCTTGCACTTGTAATCTGTGGGAGTTGGTAGGAATTCCATGCAGGCATGTTGTTGCATGCATATCATACAATGGTCTAAACCCACAGTCCTTTGTGCATGATTACTACAAAAGAGCGGCTTATGAAGCAACCTATGGTCATGAGATCAGTCCTATTAATGGCCAGACAATGTGGGAACCTACCAATGACCCTGACATACTACCACCACTGTTTAAAAGGAGGCCTGGAAGACCTAAGAAACTGAGAAGAAGGGACCCTTATGAAGATACAGAGCAGACACATCTACACAGAGGAGTTGCAAGGCACAGGTGCAGTAGATGTGGGCAGCATGGACATAATACAAGGAGATGCACACTTCCCCCACCTGTAAATGAAGAAGGAGAAAATTCTCAAGCACAAAATGAAAGTCAGGTCATTAATGAAACTCAAACACAAACTGAAACCCAAGCACAAAATCAAGTTCCCACAGTAAGTATAATTCAATTATAATTGACATATGAACTGAAAATTGAAAATTGCATATTAACTGAAAATTGTATATGCATATGAACTGAAATTGCAGGATGGAGGAACCTCTCAAGCTGGGCCTTCTCAGCCTGGGCCATCTCAGGTTGCTAGACCACCTCAAGTTCGTAGGTGCAGCAGATGTAAGCAAGTTGGACACAATTCAAGGAGATGCAGTCTTCCTGTCATAACTCAAACTGCTACTTCTCAAGCTGTTCATGTAAGTTTATTGTATACTTGACAGATCTAAGGTCATATACAACAAATCATTATTCTAAAACAATTCATGAAATTGCAGGATGGAGCCTCCCAAGCTGTGCAATCTCAGGTTGAAGATGGAGCAAGAACTCAGGTCGAAGGTGTGGCGAATCTGCCAGGATCTGGAGCTGCATCTCAGGTTCATGGTGGGGAAGATCTGGCAGCTGCATCTGCATCTCAAGCTGTATGAGGAGGAATGATTGATGTAATTAGGGCTAATTACTCTCTGTTTTGTTTTGGTAGCACATGGGTGCTCTTTTTGATGTACTTTGCATAGCACATGTGTGCTCATTTTGATATACTTTGGACACCATATGGGTGGGTTTTTCTGATGTAGATGACATTCAATGTGGACCACAAGTTGTGATGTTATGTTTTTTATTGCAAGTGGGATGGACCACTTTTTCCTATTGGGATCAATTTAGTCAATGAGATTCTCTTCTCTAATTGCTGTTAGCATTGATTAAAGGTTATAATATGCTTTATTTAAGTTATTTGTGCTTTCTAGGCCAGTAAAGAAATCAGAAACAATAAAGGGACAAGGGAATACAACAACTTTTTAAAGACAACAACAACCATACTTTTGTCATTACTTTTCAATACCAAAGCTGTTACAGTTGAAATTTTGTCAAGCTTACATAGTGCTATTGCAACCACAACCAACAAAGATGCATCAACCTAACTAGTCACAATTCTACCTACTTGAATTTCCCAGAAGTGAAGAACAACCCTAATCCTACAACCCACAACAGCACAGCAAAGCCAACACTAAAAAAGGCCACATTATTCTTCATGGTTTCACAGTCAAGCTTCCTTTGCAGTTTGTTGTTCTTCTTCTTGCTTTCTTCCAATTTTCTGCTCAATTCATCATGTTTCCTCTTCAAATCCTCCAATTCATGCATTATTTTCAGTAATTCAAGGTCTGGTTGTCTTTCAGCACCTTGCCCTTGGACAAAATCATCCCACAAGAAAAACCCACAATCTTTAGATGTCTGCAAATCAAAAAGAAAATCATCACACCATTGAATTCGAGGTAAAACAGAACCATGAAGGGGTAGAGGAGTATGATTTACCTCGAAATTCCTGCATCTCCAGAACCTCCGACCTGGGTTCTTAGGAGTGTGTGAGGTCAGGTGCAAAATCAATTCTCCACACTCGCAAGTTCCTCCAGGAGGCAATGCGTTCAGAGAAGAAGCACGAGAACCAGTGGCAGAAGTAGAAGAAGTTGTTGGTCTTCTCATCGTGTTGCTCGTGTTGCTCGATGGGAGAAGCAGAAGTAGAAAACGGAGAACACGATGGGAGAAGAAGGTGAACACGATGGGAGAAGAAGGGGAACACGAAGGGAGAGCAGAAGAGGAAGAAGGGGAACACGAAGGGAGAGCAGAAGAGGAACATGATGAACCCTAACTCAGATTTGGGGGTTTTATGTGTAGATAGATTTGGGATTTAGGTAAAATTAGTGTTAGATAAATGGTTGATTTAGGGTTAATTGGGACTTTAGGGTTAATTTGGGATTTAGGGTTAATTGTGTTAATTTGGGATTTAGGGTTAATTGTTATTATTTTAAAAAAAAAAATATTACACGTCATCTCATTAAATGACGTGGCGTGCCACATAAGGTGCTCGCCGGAGGGATGGTGGCCGGAGGGACGAGTCAATTTAGTTTTCAATAGTCTGAGGACGGTTTTCAGATAATTTTCCGGCGAGGGACGGTTTTCAAATCTCGCCCAAAGTTCAGGGACGGTTATAGTTTTTAACCCTAAAAATTAACAAGATAAAAAGGAGGGAGGAATGGAGAAAAGGTGCACCACTCAGACTGAGACAGAAGCAAGTGCATCTCATCCATCCAATAATCATTCCAAAAACCAGTTAAATTATTGCCTCCATATTATATCATTTATTATCATTACCAATATTATTTTTCTTAAACTTTTCCTGTGCTCACAAATTTTTTCTTCTTCTGGATGATGGAGAGGAAAACAAGATATGCACCTCACCTTTTGCTGGCAAGTCCAACAGAAATTATTTAGCCTTAGAGGGAGGAAATCTGTATTACATAACAAGTCATTAGTTAGGAGTTAGGACTTAGGACAGTGATATGAAGAAAGCAGAAGCAAATGAAAATGATTTCAAGGTTCTAGTTGGTTGAAGTGTCATTGTGGAGATATCAAGTCACATAATAATGGGAAGAAAAAAACAGAAAAATTTAAGGCAGCAACCGTCCACCAGAATCACGTGATTCTGTGCCAGTTAGAATTCCACTACTACTCACTAAGAGACTATTATAAATATAATCTTTCATGTGTTATTTATCTAACGGGTTAAACTTCATGAATAATTGGTTTATAATGCAAAATTAGAATCTATGATAAAATTATTTAAAGTTCGATTATGGTCACACCCAACTTTTCTAATAAAAATTGAATTTCTTCACATTAAACTTGTTAGAAATATAATCATTTATTTATGTTTTATTTAACAACTTAAATTTTTGGGTTGATGCATTATTTTTCGCATAGCCTCCCTATAATGAGACCAATTTGCAGGGACCAGTTATCATTTTTAATTTGCCTTCTCTTCTCCTCATACTTTAATAATGTACATCCTCACTCTACTCCTGATTTATTTATTATGCATAGTAACGATATGCATAACAAACCAAACTTTCAATGTTCCCACTCACCTCACCCACTTTTTGAAATTCTTTGGTTCTCTATGCTCCGTTCCCATTTAAGTTTCCTGCCGAACTTATGGATGTGGACGAAAACTGATCATATTCAATAAAACAATTATATCGGACAAAGCAGGCTAAACATAAATTAATAGAGTTCATTTTTCTGTCTTAAGAAACCTAGAAGGAGAGGTTAAGGTAAAATGATGAGATTGTAATAGGAAAATGATGAAATGGACCACACATTGTTACAATGCAACATTTATGGTCTACCTAAAACTTAAAAGCAAGAGGCATGTGCATCATTGTTGATGTCATTTGAAACGCCCATAACAAGTGAACGTGCTCTTCATTTCCTCAACCCCCATCATGCCTTTCACCATTCCATTTTACCCTTTACCCATCACTACGCTTTTTTTTAGTGGGGTTTTCAACCCCGCGAGTTATTTAGCGGGAGTTTTGAAAAATTCCGAAGTTACACTCACCACAAATTATTAGCGGCGTTTTTCAGCAAACCCTGGTACCTGTATGTGCATTCAGCGGCGGTTTTAAACCTCCCTTATCCGCAAGCTTTTTTTTAACGGGAGTTTTCAACCTCCCTTAAATGCAAGAGATTATTTACAGCTTTAAATCTCTCTTGGCTACTAGAGTTTATTCTTGGGACATTTTTAACCTCATAATCCAAACATCCATAGAGAGAAACTTAAAGTTGCAATATCCAAAATAACAAAACACTTCAAATAAAGAAACAAACAAACCCATGGACAACTTTCAATCCAAAATAACCCAGACACAACTCTCAATCCAAGAAAGCCTTTATATGGCTAGAATGTATCATGAACCAACCTGAATAACATTTATAACTTGTTTGGTTTCCCATCCAAATAAAGTAGTACCAATTAGGAAAGAAATAAATGATATCTTTTGGAGATTACTCCATACAACCTGAAAATGAAAGCTTGAGAAACTGAGATGATCGCAGAAAACTCTCTAGAAACCTTACAGATAAGTAACATCAGTAGAAAGTAGAAACAAAGAGAGAAAACTGACATCCACCAAATTCCTTGTTTGAGTCTCCGAAAGATAAAACAGAGTTAAGTAAATAACCTGTAGAATATTAAGGATATATAAGAACCTAAAAAACCTTCTATAAAGAGTTTTTCACAAAAGATCTAGACGATGGTATTAAAGTTACCTCACATGAGACGCAACAGTATGCCATAAACATCCTATTTCCATAATATGCCCAGAAAAGCCAATTGTTGCTGTCTTTTACATCTTTATGACTAGCCTTGCCCGCCAAGAAAGTGCTGCATTTAAAGTAAAAAATCCAGCCCAAAATTTTTATCAAAGACCAAACCCAGTAGTATTAGGAGAATCATCAAATCAGAGTTAGGGGGAGAAACACACAAATTTTGATAGAATACCTGTACATTTGCATACAGTGGCTGGAAATATCTAAGGCGAGCAATGACAAGAAGATCAAGCCAGGCCTTTACACAAATTCAGCCCAAAAGTCAGGTGCACATGCTTAAAATTATAACAACTGATGAATCGCTTGAAAGGAGAAATATCTTACTTGTACACTTGTGAAACAATATAAAGAAGTTAAAACAGCAATAATCAGCACATTCCTTTGGCTTGCATGCATACAGAGAGTAAAGAGAGAACATAGAATGACCTGTCTGTTATCAAGTCAAGCACGACTCCAAAGGTTGTCACTGAATCAAGAAAGTAATGAAACGAAATGAAGAAAAAAATGAAAATGCCAGATTAATAGATTGTTTTATTAGAAGGAACAAATGCTTTGAAAATTTAAAAAGAAAAAAGAAAAATAAGAGTAAGGAGATGAGAGTTTTCCTAATTGCACAGTAAGGGCATACTTCACAGTTTGTGGTTGTGGCAAACAAGAAGCTTGTTTACAGATTTTTAAATGAATTCACCTTTCATTTTCTAATTATTTGAACTTAACACTTTCGTTTTCTAATTATTTACACCTATTGCATCAACATGCTAATTATTTAAAGATAATGAAAGCATAACACTTTTACCTATTGCGAAGAAACTTTAACTGATGGTGTAGGCTCTATATGTGCTGGAGGATATGCTCCACATTGTGGTTCAGGCGCTGATTTTTGTCAAACTCTGAAAACGCTTGACCTTTGCCATGACTGCATAAACAAAGCAAAAACAATGAGAATTAGACTATTGCAAGAGTATAATTTCTATGTTGTAGCAGCGACAACAACAGACCTTATTCGGGTCTTTCTTAGCAGTAATGATAATAGCAGTATTACTGACCACAACACAGATTTACATCATCGTTGTCATCATCATTTAGGGGAGAATGACTTTAAATTTATGTCAAGGTAAATGAAAACTGAAACTTTTGGAGTTGCAAGCTTGAATAACGTCAGATTAGCTTGTTTACAGTTTTTTAAATGAATTCACCTTTCATTTTCTAATTATTTGAACTGAAACTTATGTAAACAAGCTTAGATTAGCTTGTTTACAGTTTTTTAAATGAATTCACCTTTCATTTTCTAATTATTTGAACTTAACACTTTCGTTTTCTTATTATTTACACCTATTGCATCAACATGCTAATTATTTAAAGATAATGAAAGCATAACACTTTTACCTATTGCGAAGAAACTTCAACTGATGGTGTAGGCTCTATATGTGTTGGAGGATATGCTCTACATTGTGGTTCAGGTGCTGATTTTTGTCAGACTCTGGAAACGCTTGACCTTTGCCATGATTGCATAAACAAAGCAAAAACAATGAGAATTAGACTATTGCAAAGTATAATTTCTATGTTGTAGCAGCGACAACAACATACCTTATTCGGGTCTTTCTTAGCAGCAATGATAATAGCAGTATTACTGACCACAACACAGATTTACATCATCGTCGTCATTATCATTTAGGGAAGAATGACTTTAAATTTATGTCAAGGTAAATGAAAACTGAAACTCTTAGAGTTGCAAGCTTGAATACTCACAAACATCAAACCAAACCCATTACATTTTGCACTCAACATATTTCAATTTAAAGATCAGTACACATCTTCTATAACATGTAAAAAAAGAAGGAAAAGAAAGAAGGTCAATACACATATTCAAATATCTTAAACGAGCTATGAGAGAGGGTGCTTCTACAAAAACGTGTATGTAGTCATTCAAAATGGAAACCACATACTAATAGATCCTCAAAAAATTGTCAGAACTAATATAATACAAGATATGTTTGACAAACTAAGAACATCTCATTTACATATTTTTCCAATCCAAAACAAAATATCAAGCAAATGAAGCAATGAGCTTACCGTAAAACCACTGGAAACCAAAGTAAAAAACTATAGGTTATTCATAATATAACATATTCTATCATTTGGGGGATAAACTCAATAGCCCTAAAACCAGAACACAGATCATATATTAAATCGGTGGATGACCATGTACTCGAATTGTTTGGTTGGCGGACCATATGTGGTCAGTATGGTCAATGGATAACCATGTACTCGAATAAGCATGTTTGACCGGTTATGGTCGATGAGCGACATGCGCCCAATATGGTTGGATGGTTGGTGGATAACCATGTACCCGAATTAGTATGTTGGTCAGCCTTGGTCGGTTAGTGACATGTGATCGGTAGGTTGGGTGTTCAGTATGATCGGCGGTGATGACAAAATGTTGGCCGCTGAAATAGGAGTCCCTAAACCCTAACTAGAAGATGAAAATAATATTTTAACAGCAGCTCAAAAAGAAAAGACACAGAGAGGTATGTTAAAAGTTGATTTCTCGTAGTTAACATCCGGAACACACCTTAAAAGAAACAATGACAAAAAAATTTCTTAAAAATTGATTGAAACACACTGTTACAAGTTTATCCATAGGAAAAAACTTCTTTCACATTTTGATATCCACTTAGACAGAGAGATAACATGAAGGAAAAAAGAGAGAGAGAAATGAAAATAAATGTTGACTCACACCTCTCACACTCACACCAACTTAGAAATAGAAAGATAAAAAAAAAAAGGAGAAATAAGAGATCTGATCAATTATGTGATAGGAAGATAAGAGACATATTGTAGAGAAAATGAGATAAAACAGAAAGTGAAGTGTAAATTGATCAAAACTTGAGAAATGATAAGTAATGTGATATAGAAAGAAAAAATGATATCAATGAGTGGTTGATTCAAGTGGTACATGCTTGATTTCCCTTAAGTAAGATCTCGGGTTCGAGTCTTGTGGAGGAAAAAAAATCCCCTCTCGGAGAGTTAGCTCAACCATTATGTGGATGTTTCCGACTCGAACATGATTGCCTCCGAAGAAGAACAACTGTGGTCTTAAACAAAAAAAAAAAGAAAAAATTGATAAAAAGTGAAAATGAATGAAAACTAGATGATAAACAAAGTATAATTTGAATAAATCATATCACGTATCTTCATCCACATTAATAACATTTATGCATAGCAATGATATATGCACACCTCATTTTTTAAACACTTCATTTCCACCTATTTTTGTTTCTATTTCTCTCATCTTATCATCTATCACATCTCATACTTTCTCTCTCTTACTTTTTTTTTTCTTCCTATCTCTCTCCTCCTCCACCTCATTTTTGAGGTGTCAACCTATAATTATTCATTTATGCATGATTATAAGTTGTAAACCTTTGAAAATGTGTAATTTCACTTACCCCTAATCATACCAGCTTCTAACTTTTATACGCAATTAGTGGCTCACGCGATTTCATCAAGCATCCACCACCAACAACGTTTTGATTGTGACAGGTATGAATCACGTTGATTTTGGAGCTAGAAGATCCACCTTGGACCACGCACTATGCTCAACACGTTCTAAGAATGAAATCCATGATTTTATACTAGCCACCATGTGCCACGTGGTTATAATGTTGAGAGGTAGATCCTAGCTATATATATCCGTGAAATGAAAGAAAGCTCTACTAAATTGAGCTCACTTTTATATTCCATTTTAGCACTTTAACAGTATATTTGTTTGAGGTGAGATGCAAGAGAGAAATACAAGAGACAGAGATACAAGAGAGATTAATAAAGCAACTTTGTTTGGTTTCTGGGTACTGTAGATGAGAGAGAGATTGAGAGTGAGATTTTCTCACTTTTTCCTTTCTTCGCAAAACGCGAAGAGATTCCTTTTTTTTTTTTCTTTTTTTACCATTCTTGCGGTACAAACCGCCACTATTTGCATTCTCTCACCTGTTTTGCATTTAAATTATTTTTAATCAAATATTTACTTTTTTCTTTCTTTCACATCATTATTTCTAATCTCTCTCTTCTTTATCTCTACCGTACTAAACAACCTACTTTATTTCTCACCTATTTCTCTCTACTCAACTTCTCTCTTTTCTACTCTCTCTTTTCTATCTCTCTCTACTCTACCAAACGAAGTGTAAAACAACCACAACAGACATATATATCCAGTTTTGAACTGCATAGATATCTCTTTTTTTCTTTACCTTTTTTAAAGATTTAGGGATATGATATGACAGTAGTGGTAAAGCCAATTTTATGCTCTGATTAAATGATGGAGTAATGATATATACACATCTTATTTTTTAAACACTTCATTTTCACATTTTTTTTTATTTCTATCTCTCTCATTTTATCATCTATCACATCTCATATTTTCTCTCTCTTACTTTTTTTCTTCCTATATCTCTCACCATTCCACCCCTCCACCTCAAAAGAGAGGTGTAGATGAAACATTATCCTTAAACGAAGTGGTGGAGGCTCTGTACTTAGCCGATAATGACGAATATGTTGCAGAATAAAGAAGGAGGAGAAAACAAACGTTACTATTTTTTTCTTAATTGTTGACAACCTGGGTAGAATCCAAGAATGGATATATGTTCATTCCTTTTGGTAACATCTCGCACCACAGCCAAATCCGATCCGTTATAGAAACATATGAATCTTGTGAAATATTTTTATTACTTATATAAAAATGCATTACATATTAGATAATAATTTTGGAAAAAATAATAATTTTTTAATTATAAAAAGATATTCCACATCCGGCAGTAATGAAACTAATTATGTCGAAGCTTTGATCAGTGACGGACCTTAGTTATGACAGGGAGGAGCTCTAGCTCCCCGAAAATTTTCGAAAAAATTCTAATATAGTAAATACGCCTCTAGTTTTTTTCATTTTTGTAACAATATGTAAAATACAAAGTGCAATGTAGCAAAGAATGTCTGTCGTCCCAGTGGTTATAAGTCTTGCCTTCAACCTTGCAGCCAAGGTTAAACCTAGCCCAGGTCTTTTTGATAGTATTTCGTTTTTCCTCCATCTTTTCCTTTATCATCATAACTTAAAACAAATGTTCAATATTCATGAATTAATTTTATCTCCATCTTTTCTATTGATGATAAAAAAAATTTAATTTATGTATTGATTTCTTATTTTAGCTCCCTTAAGCTTTTTCTCCAAGATCCGTCACTGGCTTTGATCTTTATAAAACTAGTGCGATAACCCGTGCGTTGCACGGAATTTTATGTTATAATTTTTAATAAATAAATTAGTTTTCATATATAATTAAATTATAAATAAGTCAATTGTGTAGAAGTCAACCGTATAATAATATATGAAGAGAAAAATGAAATAAATAAATGAAATTATGTTGTATATATCAACAATTTCAAAAAATTTCTTAAACACTACATTTACAGTATTGGTTTATTGTTTGCCCGAATCATCCAGTTAGGGATGACAATTTTCACCTGCATGTGAGGATCCTTGTGGGGATTACCCTATTTGGGGACCCATTCTTGGGGAATTTTTTCCCGTGATGGTGGGCGTGGGGACGAAATCCCCCCGAGATGAATTTGGGGATGGGGTGGGGATCACCCTCCCTGCCCCGCAGGATCCTCGCCCCATGTGCATAGGTAAAAATTAAATAATACCCTTAATAATAAGTAGCTAATAAAAAAAAATAAAGGATCATAAACGTAGCCGATTCAGTACTTCAAAATTTCAGTTTGAACAACATATTTCTAATGATGATAAAGATGTTATTGAGGTAAAAAATATGTGGTTTTTATATTTAAACATTTGTGGTACAGGTATAAATTTATGTATTTTTTATTTTATTTTTAATGATATATTAGTGATCCCTATGGGGATCCGTGGGACCTGTGGGGAGGTGGAGATGTAGTAAAAATTCACCCCGTCACGGGGATAGGGAGTGGGGATGGGGACAGAGAGGGGATGGGGAGGCACTCCCCGCCCCCACCCAGGGCGAGTGTCATCTTTGTATCCAGTATACAAATTCTAAGACTCTTTCTTGAGCGTATTGCAGAGAGAGGTACATATAACTGACCATGAGTGAAGACGGACCTCAGAAGGAAGAGTCCAACCTGAGATAGTGTTTATCCTTGCTTTTGTTTATGGTCATCGCGAAACATACTGCAATTGGAAACTGTATTCTTCTGAATTTAATTAGAGATTTGGAATTAGAATGGACTTGGTTCCTTCTTGAAATGTGTACTTTGTCATTAGCATGTGTTCCCGTGATAATAGTTGCACCAATAGCACGTTCACCAAGTTCATCCACAATTAACCTGGTTCCATTGCTTAAACCTGCTGCTTGGTCTATATTTCTCAAAAGCATGATTGGAGTACCTACTTTCAATAATAGTTTGTGGTTAGGGATTCCTGAACTTTTAGTGTCGTTAAAAAATTCTATGGTAAAACCACTCACCCCAGATTTCATAATCCTCATCAGATCGAAAGGCAGAGCCGGAGCTCAGATATTCATGTTATGGTGCAGCTACCATGCCAAGTATGTAAGTGTTTATCATTTCAACAGTCTCTAGTGTAGGGGCAAATATTGCTCTATCTTGAAAGAATTGCAGGTCTTTCATTTTGCGTGGAAGGTCAGGATATGTATATTTAATCAATTCCATTAATGGGTCGGGACTAATTGGGATGAGCAGATATGGCGAGATTTGAACATCATACTTTCATGCTCTGGAATCAGGATGATCGTCATTTCCAATTTTAAGAATCCAATCTGCAAACTCTTTGATTTCTTTTGCTTCATCAGCCGTCTCAGCTGTGCTTAGACGCATGTTCTTCGACAATTTCATAACTTTAAAATGCTTCCACAATGATGAAGAATTTACAGTAACTTCCACAACTTACTGTTTGCTTCCTCTAGTTATTACATGTAATATTTGTCTAAAATCATCTCCAAGTATTAATATTTTTCCTCCAAAAGGTTTATGTACGCTGTCTTCATTTTTCAACCCCATTAAATCTCGGAGTGTAACGTCAAAGAGTTTCGAAACAAAACTTTTTCAAGTGACGCAAATAAAGTGTTCCAAACAAAAGTCTTTTCGGTTCCACCATAGCCATATAAAAAGTAGAAGCCTCCTGAGTTTGACAACACAGATGTGACAACCTTATCATATACAGACTTCTGCTAAGGTGTAAGCATACAGAACAACTCTTAATATTGTACCTTTAATGCATCTTTGTCATAGTTTAGTTCATCGACAATAAATCTATTATCATATTGCAAGACTTCATCATATTCTGGAGATGACAAAGATGAGTAATCATTTAATGAACTACCATTTCTTTGGAGCAACTTCTCAATTTCAATGACACATAAAATTTTCAAATCAGCATCTGCAATTCGTAGTCCAACAGTCGAGAAGGAATATTCACTAATGTTTTTTAACTGTATATAACTAATAATGTTCACACATTTTGCATAATTATCATGCGCAACGTAATTTTCTAAACTTTTGAATTTCATTTATATTAAATCTCAAGAAATAATTATATTATTATGGCAACATTTTAAATCTTAATAATATAACTTGAAAATCTACATACCTGGATAATGAAATATTTTTCTTTTATGGTGTAGAATGCCTTCTAATAAGAGAAGTCAGCATGCGTCACAAACATCATTAGGTTTTGAGATTGAATTTATCATTAACATTCTTACAAAGAGTTTCCTCATTTATTGTTCGGAAGTTAAATCAGAGACTTCTTTAATTGCATATATATATATTCTTTGTCATCTGTTAGCAACCCCAATTGATTGCATGCTTCCTTAAAAGTATCATATGTTATTCCTTTCACCGTTCCGATACTTCTATATGATGTACAACTCTTTAGCATAATTAGTAGGATTCTCATGTAATATAATTCTTCGATGCCTGGAGGGATATATTGTAGTCTGCCAATTTTAAAACCTATATTTCTTGGTTTTTAGATTCTATCTTTTTTATGATAAACAAATCTATTGAAAAATTCAGCTTATGTTCGATTCCGCTCGTCCCGGTATTTCTCATTAGCTGCAAACCAAGCTATAAACATTGTGGATTTCTTACGACTCTTTTCAATAACATCTCCAACGTCTTCATCATCATTATAATATACCAAACATTCATTTGGAAGAAAAAAATTTAGTTTTTGCACCGACGGTCATCGTTTGTATATGGTAAAGGCAAATGTTCTTCAAGCTGCCTCACACAGAGAAATATAACGACAATCATAATATTGTTTTACCTTGTCCACATGCTCTTACGCTTGATCTTCGTTGTCCTTACAATTGTAATAAGTAACATATCTGAGTTATTAATCAATTTTCACAAAGTTATGTTTTTTCAAATTTAGTATCAATTTACTGTATTCGCAATGCATATTACAACTGTAGTAAATAACATACCCGTTATCAATTTTAATTATAAATAGTAAAAAGTTTAGTTAGGGTTTGGGTCTAAAATAAAAATATTTTTTAATTTGTATAACTTTCAAAAAAATCAATGATGCACAATAATTTTTTTATCTATTTAGTAAATAAAATTTTTATTCCCGATATTGGTTTAAAATTCATATCTAATTACAAAAATATTGATTTTCAAAATAAATATGAATTTTCTCAAACAAACCTTAGCATTCATGAGGAGCATGTCGATAAAGTCAGGTTGATCAGGCTGCTTTGCGTTAGGGACCCTCCATAGTCGTAGTATTCTGACAACTATCTTCCAAGCTTTTGACTCTGGGGATAGATTCGAATTTTGAATTCATAGTGTGTTATCTCTGAAGTCACTAACAACATGAATAAAAAAGATAATATTTTGCTCTAAATAAACACAATATCAATGGTTATGTTTATATTTAACTGTGATTGACTTGTATATTTTTTTTTACAGCAAAAAGAGGAACTTTATTAATATTGAAACCTCCATGAGAACAACACCCTCATGAAAACTTGAAAATCATCCAAAAGCAACCCAACTCTTGTCTATAGTTTTATATTGTTCTATCAAATCAATCTTTAAGTTTGGTAGTGGCAGTGGCTAAGTGTTTTTGTGCTGGTAGTTCTGGTGCATTCTATGCGTGAATAGCTTGGAAGGATTTTGTTTCTGGATTGACCTTTGAATAGGGAGTTTGAATGTGGGGCATTGGTTACTTTAGGTGATATTTTGTGACATAAAAATGGGTTGAATACAGGCTGTTTGCTTTTTCTTGTTCAATTTTTTTGGGTGGATTTAATGGTATGGCATGATGTATTGTTCAATTGCTTTTTATAGTTTGTTGTACTCTTTTTCCTACTCTAGGTTTTTTCCCAATGGGTTTTACCTAGAGAGGTTTTAATCAGGCTCAAACGATTGACTTGTATAGTTACTAACAATTTTCGTTGAATTTAAAAAGAAATGATAATATACCAATCAGACTTTTACTTCACCAATTGCAAAAAAAAAGGTATCAATTATGAGCATTTAATCAATGAGAATATTACTTGCAGCAAGTCATTCAACAATTGGAATAAAACATGGTATCTTTTTTGACATTTTATATGTGTCATTTATGTAGTAATCAGAAATTATGAGCATTTAAGCAAAATTTTCAATTTTTGGCATTTATTACAATTTTGCACTTAATTCAAAGAAAAATTATTTTTAATTTTTCGTTAATAATGGTTTGGGTATAAATTAGGAAATAATTTTTTATTTGTTTAAATTCGGAAAATTGAAAATTAAATAATTAATGATGCACAAAAATTGATAACACACATATATATATTCATTTGATTTGAAAATATTAAAATTCAAAATAAATATTGAATTCTGGTTTTTAATTTTGTATTTGAATTTGAAAATTGTAATTAAGTCTATTCATTAATTTTGGATATCTAAAATAGGAAATTTTTATTTGTTTTGAAATAATCAGATTTCAAAAAATAATGATGCTTTAAATAAAAAATACCGATTTTGCTTAGAATATAAAAAATATATTTGAAAAAATAAATAAAAATAAAACTAATATTGAGGTTGTAAATTTAAAATCAATATTTATTTTATTTTTATTTATTTATTTGCTCATTTTACCCATTTTAAAACCAATCTAATATTAATTATATTGTAAAAAATTTAAATATTAAACGAAATTTAAATTTTAAATATAAAAGTTTGAGAATTTATTTATTAATGATAAAAAATTGAATATTAATATTTCATTTAAAATTTAAAATTAAAAAAAAATGGAAATAAATTTTTATTGGAACCGTATAAGTAATTTGAAATTTTTAATTTAATTTTTTCTTTTGAAATTTTGCATTAAATAGTAATAATAATTAATCTTATGAATAATTTCAAATTTGAATAATTTTTCATTAATCAGTATGATCTTCTAAACCTTTCAAGTTGAGTGCATTAAAAAAAGTAAATGGTTTATTTTGTTTAGTTAATGAGATGTTGAAAAATTTAATTCAGAATAAAAAACTTATATATATATATATATACACACACACACATTTAAAACAGGTTACCTATTGAATTAAATTGCAAAAATTCGAAAAAATCAAAATTTAAAATAATTATGTTTTAAAATTAAAAATGTATCCAAAAAAAGATTAAAAATATCTATTAGATTTAGAAAATAAATAGCAATTAACGTGATTGACTATTCTGTAAAAAAAACGTGATTGACTATTTTATTAACGTGATTGACTATTCTGTCAATAAAAAAGTCAAACCAATGGTATCAAATTAATTGATTCCACATGAAAGGAATCAAAAGGTATCAACTATTAAGGCCGAGTCTATTTTTTTGCTGCTGCAGCTGGTTCAATTCTTCTCTGCTTGTGGCCTTGTAGTACTTCTACAGCTTGTTCTTTCTAGTTTCACTAGCTGCTACTTTTTCTTGTTTGGCATTCTTTGCCGTAAGTGTAGTTTAGATTTTTGCTTCCTTTTGTTTGTCTAGACTTGTGCTATATTGACTACTATATTTTTAATGTTATTCTATTCTCTTTTGTCGAAAAAAAAACTATTAATTGATTAATTTATTGATTTATTTAATTATTGATTTATTGACTCATTAAATTCGACCAATGAAAATTAAACATGTGGCCCAATCAAACGATGCCATTTGGAAATTCAATGGTAACAACCAATAGAATGCAAACATGTGGAAATTATGTAGCAATGTGGCCCACTTTGGTGGATTGACTTTATATATTATTAAGATTCTATACTAATATTTAACATAACTTTTTTGGTTACCAAGATATCACACTTACAGAAGTCATGAGACTAATATTTTTAACATATGGACCATAAGACAGATATTGACGAAAATATGAGCAAATTATAAATAACAGGATCCAAATTTCCATAACAAGGCCTAAGGCCACAATGCCCCTGCTTTTCTTCCTTTTCTTTTTGTTTTAAAGGTTTTTTTTGGGACAGTGTGTTGTGTCCATAACTAAAAGGAGCTGGGCCTTCCCCCGAAGTGAAAGGATCTTGAGAGTTGACATTTAGACCAAAAAAACTATTCTTACGATGTTAAATTTCTCATCCCACCAACTTAAATTCATACCCAATAAACCCCTACTTTTACCTTTCTGGTTTTAAATCCTGAAAATTTTAGCTTCCGAGTTTTATATCTTGAAATGTTAAAGGGGATGTCAAAACATGCTAATGGAGTGAGAAATTGAACCACTAATAGTGCTTTTTTCTTGGACAAAGATTGAGTTATCATTGATTAATGGGTCTAGGCCCAAAAACACTGAAACAATACATTAGTGACACTGTAGAAGGAAATTAGCCCGAGGCCCTTGTAAGCTTACTTCTACTCACTAATCAAACTATCTACTGACAAGATCTAATAAAGATTGCATCTGCACATGGAAATTCAGTGGGAGATAAGCCTGTCAGTCAAAGCAGGGTGGCCCATGTGAACACACTTCCCAACTGATAAAGAAGCTTTCTTTCCCTGTTCTAGAGTAAGTTTTCGAGGTTAGATCTAAAGAGCTTCCTATCTTCCTCCGTTGTGCTCCATCCTTGGTGCCATCGCTCTATCACGTTGCAGTGTCTCTCTAAGTGCTGCCGGATGGTTAAAAGCCCAGTTGCCCATCAAATCACCGTTGAGGGCCAGTTTTGCAATGGTGTGGGCACCTTTGTTTCCATCTCTACCTATCCAAGCGAAGCTCCAGTTATGGTGATTACTTTGCCAGAGGCGGAGATCCTTCACAATATGTTGGATCTCCCCATAGAGCATTTCCCCTTTGCAAGCCTGAACCAGATGCCGGCAATCAGACTCAAAGATGATGTTCTGAAGGTCTAAGTTTATTGCGATAACCATGGCTTCGCGAAGCGAGATGGCCTCAGCAATTAAAGGAGAGGTGGCAGCAAAGATCTTTGCACAGGTACAGACGGTGTTTCCTCTATCGTCTCTAAGGATGATTCCCCCGCTAGCTTTCCTCCGGTCTCTTTGAAAAGCCGCATCAGTATTACATTTGAGGTGCTCTGGAGGAGGAAGATGCCAGATAGGGGGGTTCTAGCGCTTCCACCCTGAGTGATTGGAGTGGGGGGAGGGGTGATTGCTGCCAAGTATTCCTCATGAGCAGAATTGATTTTTGCAATAGAGAGGGACGGGTTAGGCTTGGTGCCTTCGAAGACCATCTTGTTCCTAGTTTTCCAAATTTCCCAAATCGTGAAGCAAAATACCCCGATGTAGAAATCCGCGGTGTCTTCTAAGCCGCTTAGTCTTTGAAATGTTTCTGAGAGCCAACTTTGGATACTTTGGTTTGCTGCAACTTGAGCATTCAATTGAAGCTGGCTTCCGAACCAGACTAGGGTGGTCCAGTGGCACTTGAGGAGCATATGTTCTATGGATTCAGGTTCTTCTCCACAAATCGGGCAAATTTCATCTGGTGAGCAGTTCCTCTTTTTCAGATTTTGTTTGACTGGTAGTGCATTGTGAGCGACCTTCCAGATAAACATTTTAATTTTTTCAGGTACCTGCGCCCCCCAGATGCTGTTCCAGAGTACTGTTGAGGCTGCTTCAGACGATGAAGCTATGAGTTCTCTTGGTCTAGATAGTTCCTTCACTTTCCTGTACCCTGATTTAACTCCATAATGACCTGAAGGATGATGGGGCCAAATAAGCTCATCAGATCCATCTCCCCATCTGAAATGAGTCTGCATTACTTTGCCTAAGTCCACGCTGGGAAGTGCTTCTCTGATTTTGCTTGTGTCCCAGCTTTTAGTTGTTTTATCAATTAGCTCACCTACCTTCATGTTCTGTTTTCCAGGTACCGGCTGGAGGACTTCTCCAGTGGCCACCCATCTCCAGTTCCAAACTTGCACTGTCTCCCCATTTCCAATTTGCCAATGTCCTTGATTAAGTAAGATATCGCGGCCATGGACGATGCTGGTCCAGACCCACGAGGAACCAGAGCGCTTTGGAGCGTGTAAGAAGTCTTCGTTAGGAAAGTAGATTCCTTTCAGGACCTGGACCCAGAGGGAATCAGGGTTATGCATAATCCTCCAGGCCTGCTTAGCCAGCAGGGCCTGATTATGTGCTTCAAAATCTTTGAAGCCCAGCCCTCCTTCATTCTTAAGTTCCGTCAACAGCTCCCACTTCCACCAATGAATACCTTTGTCTCCTTTGGAAGTCCACCAAAAACACGCTACTTTGGAACAAAGGTCCTTGCAAAAGGCCTTGGGAAATTTGAGTATCGCCATAGCGTATGAAGGTATAGCCTGGATCACTGCCTTGATCAGGGTCTCTTTACCCGATTGGTTTAAGAAGTTACCCTTCCAACCCTGAAGCTTGTTCAGTACCTTATCTTTTATCCATCCTAGTGAGCTGATTTTTGAACGCCCCCATTCACCCGGCATGCCCAAGTACATACCGGGGTTGTCCCAAACCTGCACTTGAAGAATGGCTGCTAGTCTTCTTTTCTTATCACTTGGAACATCCTTGCCCCCAATCAGACCGGATTTTAAGCAATTGATCCTTTGTCCAGACCCTGTAGAAAAGAGCTGGAGAATTTGTTGCCATTTATACATTTCCGGTTCCGTGGCTTGGGCGAAAAGTATAGCGTCATCTGCAAAAAACAAATGCGTTAGTGCTGGTGAGTGTGGTGCCAGTTTGATGCCCTGAATTCCCCCTGTCTCCTTGCTTCTAATTATCATGTGAGAAAGAACGTCCATAACCAGTAAGAACAGGTAAGGTGAGAGAGGGCCGCCTTGGCGAAGGCCTCTCTCAGGCTTGAGCTTTTCTCCACACACACCATTGATCTTGTAACGGTAAGTAACTCCCGTGACCAGCTTCATGACTAATTTAACCCAGCTCTGGTGAAAACCGTAAGCTAACAATGCTTTTTCCAGGAACATCCACTCTACGCGATCAAAGGCCTTATTCATGTCGAGCTTGACACTCAAATGATCCCTTCCTATTCTTCCTCTCTTCTTCAGTGCGTTAAAAGCCTCTTGCACAATGACAAGATTGTCCTGAATTTGTCTTCCTCCGATAAAAGCACTTTGCTGGGGGGTAATTATATAGTTCATTGCTGGTTTCAGCCGTGTGACCAGGATCCTGGAGATGATTTTACCGATGAAGTTGCAACAATTGATGGGCCGGAAATTAGAGAGGGATTCTGGGTTTTGGGTTTTTGGAGCCAAGGTCACTAGAGCCTCGTTAACATCTTCTAGCAAGATCCCTGTGTCGAAGAAGGAAATAACTGCCTTGCTAACTTCTTCCCCCACTGTATCCCAATGTTTTTGGTAGAAAAGGTCGTTCAATCCGTCCAGTCCCGGAGCTTTCATGCTCCCCAGGCAGAAGGCAGCTTCCTTGACTTCGCTTTCCGTTACCTGCTCCAAAAGATCCTTGTTTAAGCTTTCAGTGATGACTGTGGGCACCGCGCTGAGGCATTCAGTGATATTCTGGCAGTTCTCACTTTTGTAAATATCGGTATAAAAGTCAAGCATAGCTCTATGAATGGCAAATTGGCCTCTGACCCAGTTTCCGTGAGTGTCCTTGATCCTCTCAATCCGGTTCCTTTCTCTTCGTTGGACAGTGGAAGCGTGAAAGAACTTTGTGTTCTTGTCACCGCTTTTCAGTCATTTGTTTCGTGACCTTTGGCTCTCTTCGTTGGACAGTGGAAGCGTGAAAGAACTTTGTGTTCTTGTCACCGCTTTTCAGTCATTTGATTCGTGACCTTTGGCTCCAGAAAAGTTCCTCTTGCCTCCAGAGATCTTTTAGCCTCACTTGCAATCTCTTAATTTCTTGCCAGTCCGCCTCAGAGTTGCTGTGGTTTTGCAGGTGCTCCAGCTGGTTCTTGAGCTCGGCTATTTCCTTATCAGCCCTAGAGAAGTTCATATGATGCCAATCAGTGAGTGCCCGTTTTGTGTTTTGTGTTTTCCCAGATAAGTTGTTCCAATGATCGGCTGCACTATTACTTTCCCAAGCTTTTTTAATGGTATCCTTGCAAGCTGGATTTTCCTCCCAATAAGCCTCAAATCTGAACATCTTTGTGTGTTTACTTGCAGATTTTAAACGAAGAACAAGAGGAGAGTGGTCCGAGCTTACAATGGGAAGGGCAATTCCCACTGCATATTGAAATAGAGCCCGCATTTTCCAGTTAAAGAGTATCCTGTCAATCTTTTCCTTAGTGACCTGGCCTTGCCTTGGATTGCTAACCCACGTGAACCTGCATCCTTTCAGGTCAAGATCCATCAAGTTTCTCGAGTCAATGAAATCTCTAAAGAGCTCCATACGGTTTCTGTGCTGCGGCCTCAACCCTTCCTTTTCGTGTTGTTCCAAGATCTCATTAAAGTCTCCTATCAAACACCAAGGATCATCAGTTGTATGAAGGGCCGCAAGTTCACCCCAAAGCTCACGTCTTTGGGTGAAGGTTGGGTGACCATAGACCCAAGTTACATGCCAAGAGTTGTGACCTTCCGTCACTAGGGTGTGAATGTAATTTTGAGAACTCCCAAGAATGTTAACTTTGGTGCTCTTGTTCCACATGAGAGCCAGCCCTCCACTCTTCCTTTTGCCTCAACACAGTAGTAATGGTCATAGTGTAGTAATCTCTTTGTGTTTTCAACCCATATTTTTTGTGCTCTTGTTTCCATCAAGAACACTATGGACGGCTTAAACCTTTTTGAGAGGTTCTTTAACTCATCAATTGTCGCGGCAGCCGCCAAGCCGCGACAATTCCAGCTGAGTAGGCTCATTTAGGCGTTGGGGGCATGGACTGAAGGGAATCATGTGGTTGATTACCGCAGCGGAATAAAATTCCCTATATGAGAAGATCTTGCAAAACACATGTTTCAAAGTTCATGTTGCAATCAAACATGTAAAGGAGTAATAAGGATTACCTCTTGGAGACAATTTGGGCAAACAAAGCACTGGTAGTCTTGTCTCTACAGAAGTCCACGCGAACTCTCCCACTAGATCTCCCTTGCGGCTCTTTGTACTAGCAGAGACAAGAGTGTGTAATTTTCTTATCTAGGTTTTGAGCATCTCATGCTCTATTTATAAGCACCTGCAAGGAGGCTAACCCTAATTCTTATTGGAGCCTTATTGGGCTTATCCAATGGGCTGGTCCAATAAGACATAATTCTAGTGGGCTAATTCTATGCGTGTGACCCTATAGGTATCTCTTACATATTTAGGTTGTAATATTTAAATATAAATATTAAGCTACTAGTGCATATACCAACATGGACTGGCCCGCCTCCTCAGCCTTAGAAGTTTTGGAACTTGACTCTTCTACTTGGTATTGCAGCAGGAGTCTCTTGGGATGTCTCTCTTCTCCTGGTTCAACCCTGTCTTCTCCAAGGTTAGCATCTCTTTTCCTTTTTAAGGATAATGTTTCAGTAAAGTCTTTTGCTAAGGCATGTTCATTCACTGATTCTAGTGACTGTAGCGGGGAGTTGTCATCAGTTTGCTCCTCATCAGGGAAATCCACAAAGTAATCTTTGGTGCAGTCGTATAAGATTATTGCCTTTGAGTAGTGGACCTTTACCATGGGGGGTCCTATGTTGGTCATTGAGCGAGCAAATCTTGGTTCTGCGTTGGAGCTTGCTTCATTTTGCCCCTGAAGAGGATCAGGCCCAGGGTGTATCTCCCGAGAGATCAGATTCCTCTCAGCACTTTCCCCTTCCTGGCTTTCTTTTGTGAGTTGGAGCCCCTCATGGTTTCCTTCATTCCGTGAAGATTCCCCCGTATCCTTGTCTTCTTCATCGCTTGCCAATCCCACTGTGGAGCTTACCGAGGCCGCCTCATTCCTTGCTTCTTCCTGATTTCCTTTTTCAACCAAGAGGCTATGGTCATTGTTTTCTTGTGGCACTGGGAACTCAGTTAAAGGACCCGTGGTCATATCTACTTCATTGCGCCCCGTTCCTGTTTTGTAAAAGCAACCCTCCATTTTCCCACTTTGGCTTGATTCGCCTTCAATTTCTACCTCAAATCTCGTCTGAGAACTTAATTTCTGTTGCCAGAATTTGAGTTCTCGATCTACCTGGGCATCATTAGAGTTTGGTGGAGATGCATCATCGCTTGTGTCCTCAGAGTAGCTCTTTGTGGTCTGTTGCTTTGGTTACCCTCTGTATCCTTGTGAGGAAGCAATTGACGTTAGGCTTCTCGCCGGGGGAACCCCCAGACCTTGGTTGTATCGTGGTAGGCTTGGATTGACCATGGATCTTGCCTTGGCGGCTTTGCAGCCCTTTTGCTCATGTCCGGCAACGCCGCAATTATAGCAGTAACCTTGAAGTTTTTCATACCTCAAAGTTATCCAGACCTTAGGCAAGTTCCTCCTCGGTACCCAGAACCCTGTTACGAAAGGGTTATTTGTGTTTATGCTAACTTTAACCCTAAAGAAAGGCCTGAGGAGCTTTCCCCCCACCCTAGGGTCTTCCACTTCTAGAGGTTCTCCCAGGATCGAGGCTATGCCTGTAGCATTGCTAGTTGTCATCATGTCTAGAGGGATTCCATGAAGCTGAACCCAAAAGGGGATTCTATGGAATCTCACTTCAAAGATAGTCATTTGCGGTGCCCATAGCTGTAAGCTGAGAAGGTTCCCCATAACACTCCAAGGTCCTTCCTTTAGGATGTATTGTGCTGTGCTTTCCTCTTGAAAGGTGAAGAGGAGGCAGTTAGGGCCCATATCTATCATTTGCAGCCCTGGAGGAGATCCCCAGGCCTTGTCAAGTATCGTTTTCATCGTCGTTTTGTTTAGTGTCTTGTCTGTGATGGCTTTACCAACAAGTGTGCGGCGTGCGAGATCCTCGCTACTCTCAGCTTCACTCTGTAGTTCAATCAGTCCTCTTTCTACCAAGGCGACATGGTCATCTACTCCCGGGTGCTTGCTGTTCGAGGGTTGAACATTCGTTTGCTCTTCCGTGGCTGGATCTCTCATAGGTTCAGTGTTAGTGTTCATTGAGTGAGATTTCCCAGATTTAAAAGGGTATCTAAAGAAAGATGGGATCCAAGGAATATCCCAGCAGCTTCCCTAGAGGAAGAAGGAGCTCCCACAGTGAAGCAATGAACTCTTCTTAGACAAAACCCCTTGGTTTCCGTTAAGGTCAAAACCCTAGACGAAAAACCCTAGCAGAGGACGCTAAAAGAGAAAAGAGTTGCAGATCTCAGCTGTAATAACTCTTTTTTCTCTAATAGTGCTTTGACGAGATGTATCTTAGGCCTTGTAGTATTGGTTGTATTATGGGCTAGACCAATTTGGGCTTTGCCCTTTCTCTCTATCAATGAAATAACTACCTTTGAAAAAAAAAGAATGAAGAAGTTTTGACAAAAACAAAAGAAAGAAGAAGTTAACTTGACAAAAAAAAAAGGAATGAAGAAGTTGACAAATTATCTAGCTTTCTATGGAAAGTTGGAAAGGCAAGTGTAGCATTAGCTCATAGCATTTTTTTTTTGTATTTGATGAGTGTAAACTCAATCGATGTGGCAATCCTTCTTAACAAGTAACTTTTCTAGAGTCCAAACTTATATATTACCTTTGTGAAATCTGATTAACTACCACTAGACCAAACACCTTATTAGTATTAGCTAATAGCATTTGATAACTTATAGAGTAGAACATAAAATTTTTACCTTAACAAAAGTTAGAATTTATCATTTTTTTTTGAAAGATAGAAATTATAAACATGTTTCAGAAATTATTAAGTTGGGACCCATTAATTTGGTTAGTTTTTATATTTTTTGAATCAGCAATACTCAAAATTCTTTTTAATTAATTATAGCTGGAAATTCGACAAAAAGTAGGTTTTGAGTTTTGAGATTGGATGATCAAGTCACCAATTACACAAAAAGGTGTCACTCTAACAATGTTAAGTCCACATCGTCCCATGCTCACTAGTTGCGTGCTTTACGACTGACTCTTCAATCTTCTTCATATCTCCTAAAGTTTCAAATATGAGCCATGAGGGTTAGCCTGCCCAATGGACATCCTTTCCTCAGGCATATTGCTCGACCTCGGTTAGTGTTTATGGTCAACTGTTGTGAGGCTGAAAAGGTATGAGCCTTTATGTCCTTTGATTTTACTAAGGTTCAGAGTGGATAAGGGAGGTTGAGTGACTTGTCCGCTATTGAGTAGCTTCATCGCAACGTCTAGTAATCTGACCATATGATGGTAAGGGGGTAGATTGGGACCAAGTCTCAATACCTCGACAAGGCATGTAGTATGTTGAGATCGAGGAATATCTCAGCAAGGTACGTGGTAGGTTATTTTTAGCACTCAATACCTCGACGGTCATGGCAGAGTTTGCTTTTACATTTCGATTGAGGTTTTACTTCCTACAGTGAATATGTGTCGATTTGTGACCACCAGAACAGTAGACCTCTAGCTTTAGTCGACATCAAAGGTGGTGATTGAGCTATTAATGGGACATGATGACAACAAGGGTTTGGCGACTACCAGAACAGTGGACCAAGATTCTCTCAATTGTAAACTCCCTCCAATTTCATCAAGTTGCAATTTTGTGTCTATTTTTTCCTCTTCACAATTTGAGAGAAATATTAGGCTTTAATTTTGAAAAAATAAGTTAATTACATTGAGTATGTTGAAGTGTGTCTTTAAAAGAGTGTGTTGGTCCCACTCCTCAAGTTCTTACAAAGTAAACAATTTTTTTGTACCATTTTGTGTGTAAACACTAAACACCTAAACATAGGAAAAGAAGAGAGAAAAATAATATATGTGATATGCAATACAATATGACGGGAATGAAGAGATAGAAAAAAGAGTGTATATATAGGGTACAAAACTGGGGACTGCAAGTGCAAAGTGAATAACAGAAGAAACAAGCAAGCTGTATTGCTCATCTTTATTTCACATCAAGTTTAAGGACAGGATTGAAATTCAAATGTTATTCACTTCACCAGACATAAAATACACAGCAATTGCATCATCTCCCCACCAAGTAAATTTACAAACTTTTACAAAATCTCATCTGATAATCAATTTATGTAACAACAACTAAAAACCCACATACTATATATAGGAAACTTTTCTGGAATCTTCTTTGGCAAGGTATGGCCAGTAAGCAAGTTGGTAGCATATAATCATAAGCCCATCTAGGAACATGCAATTCAAGAACAGTATCACCAAATGGCACATTGGTAAAGATAAAAAAGACAAAGGGGAGAAAGGGCTGGAATGAACTTTATTTTTTATCTAAAGGTATGAATTCTCTCCAAATGACATGAGTATAGGAGATCTCAGCCGTTCAAAATAATTTTTTCTAACATATTTTGAATGGTTGAAACCACTCTCCAATAATCGTGTCATTGGAGAAAATCCAAACCCCTTATGTATATATGTAATATGTGAAGAAACAAATTAAATTGAAGACTTATATATATAGATCAATATACTCACTTCATCAGTGACCAGCACCAGGGCTTGGAATATCACCATGTTTTCTATAGAAATCATAGTCATAACCATAATCCTCATGAGGTGGAGATTCATTGCCGTCACTGTAATCCATCTTGTGCAACTCTGTGACTTTGACATGGCATGCAATGCCAGCTGAAGCACAATTCTCCTTGCTCCTTAATCTGCTCGTAGCTGCAACCTCTTGGCACATCAAAAACAGAAGAAGAGGTAGCACAATTAGCATAAACCTCCTTGTAGATCCCATTTTATTGTCTATGAAAAAAGTATAGAAGATCAGAGTGTAACTTCAAAAGTTGTAGTGTTTCAATAATTTATAGGCCACTATAAATCTATGATCATAGCATGTTTAGTCTTTGTTCAAAAAGTAGGGTACCTGGTATAATTAGTTTTTCATAAAGTAGGGCTTTAATTAAGGGTCATGATCTGTCTTGATTATTGACTATGTTATGAATAAATTAATTTTTTTAATGACAAAAGGCAACTTCTTCTCTTCATGTTGATCCACTTAAAGAAATAAAGATTGGTAAGGTCCTCTCTTTTGACCATACACATCATCCTCCTTGTTTCAATTTTATCTCAAGGTAATAATGAGGTTTTGTGTTTATCTGTCTGGCCTGATCCCTTTAATTATATCAAATACCTCTACATGCATTGAAAATGCTTGTCTGATAAATCATGGTGCATAGGTTAATAGGGCCAAGAAATCATTGCGGTATTCTAAGATCTAAAATTTACTTTACTCCACCCTTAATTTCCCCAACCTTGGAAGGGTGCAAAAGGTTGTAAACAATATTGAATGTCTGGTTTAGTTGAATACTTGTAAAGAAAGTTACTTATTCTTTTATTAATAATTTCAATATGACAGTGCTGAAAATCATATTAAAAAATATTAATAATTGATAGTACATGCATTTTACACCTCGTTTTCTTTGCCAAATAGTGTTTTCCTTTTAGTAGAGCAGAGCTATTTACCCCCGAAACCTTATTTAGCCTAAATTTTTTACCATGAAAGAGATGAGGTTGAGATTCAACCAATCACACAGAAAGAGAAAGTGGAAATCATGTTTACAGTTACTAATAACATTGATAAATGAAAATACATACATCGTTCATCATCTCATGCCAAATTGTGATTTCCTTTCAGTAGAGTAAGGCCTTTTAGGCTGATAGCTGTTAGCACGGAAGAGATGAGGTTGAGATAATTCAACCAATCACATGGAGAGGGAAAATGTAAATGATATTTAACAACAGTTACTAATATCATTGGTAAATGAGAATGCATACTTACATCCAGGGGTGGATCTAGCTTTGAGGAGGTTCATGAACCCTGAACAAAAAAAATTGCACTTACTTTCGTGTATAGTTTTTTTTGAGCTCCATGAAATTTTTTATTTATACTGGTAAACTAAGTTTTGCACCAATTTGCACCAATTAAAGACCCCTATTTGCACAACTATGACTTGTATAATTTCTGATGTATAAATATATTAACCCCTCACCCCGAGTCCTGGATCCACCACTGCATACATCGTGCAATGTTTTTCTTTCGTCTGGTGTCAAATAGTAATTTTCCATTCTTTAGAGAAAGACTATTTAGCCTGAAACTTTTTAGCATGAAGAAAAGTGGCTCTTAGTGTTAGACCAAAGGTGATGTTAAAGCTGATTTAGCGTCGACTTAACGACAGTGCCATGACTCAGTGTTAAATAGACTAAAGCTAATGATTTAGCAACGGTCCCGGTGGCCGACACAACTCATTGACACTTTGACCAACGCAAATTCATAATAATTAGCATCGGTTATATAGGCCGACTCTAAAGCCAATGCTATTTATGGCATTGTAAAAAACGTGGACAAATATTAGCATCGGTTGTGGTCGAGGCTTACAAAGATTTACTCAATGCTTAGGGGCCTGTAAATTGATTGTCATCGTCCTGGACAAACAATACCCCTAACTTGGAGTTGATATGCTTAGTGTCTTCAAGTTAGAGGTACTCCTTGTCTTGCATGTTGTTACGACCAAGAATCAGAGAGGGAGAAAGGGGGAGAAGATCAGAGAGAAAGCGAATCTGGCGGTTTTCGCGGCGGTCTTCTCACATCGTCGGACTTGGAATCCTCAACACGAGACCAAACGACGCCGCAGAACATGAAATCGCTGCCGTAATTGCCCAGAACGCTGCCATGAAGCTCTGAATTCCCAATCTGTGACTCAATTGCGAACCCTAATTCTCCAATTTGGGAATGCACGAACTTGTGAATTTGAGGAAAAGAAAACCATAATTCACGAGTTTGAAGCAGATTATCGTCAATTTGAAGAAGAACACCGTCAATTTGAGGAAGAACGGTGTCAATTGGGGAAATAATGCTGTCAAGAATCGTCGCCGAACCGATTTGGGGAAGTTTGCCGTCGATAACCATCGCCGGCTCGTCCTCCTCCTTCACCGTCATCGCATGCTCCGCCTCTGAGAGCGCCTCTGCTACGCGTTCTGCCTTTGCTGTAGCTTCTCGCTCTTCCTCCGCCGACGCTCGTTCTGCCGCCGCTGCGTCTTCTTCTTCGGCCATGGCTATTGCCGGCGCCGCTTCCGCCTCATACCTCGCCGCTTGCTCCGCCAGGTATCGCTCATGTGCGGCGTCACGCTCCGCCCAGAACCTGCGTCGTTCCTCATGCTCCCGGTTCCAGGATTCACACATGCTTTCATATTTTTCCCACCAAGCTTCCATTTTCTTTTCTTTTTTTCCTTTTTCTTTTTTTTTTCTGGTTCAGGTGCACCGGATCGGTGCTCTGATACCAATGTTACGACCAAGAATCACAGAGGGAGAAAGGGGGAGAAGATCAGAGACAATAGGGGAATAGAAAAGAGTTTCATTATCACATAACTATCAACAACATAACTATTCTACAAGGCCTAAACCTATTTATATAGGCACCCCTAATATATCGTAACACATGTGGCCGCCAACATAGAGACCTCCAAACAATTTGCAAATATGTAAGTCATCATCATATTTGCATTACGAGCAACAAGGTGAAGATAATCTGCATGACATCCCAAATTATGACAAAATGCACCCATCATATAAAATATGCTTATTTTTTGAACAAACTTACTCATCATCTAAAATTACAATTTTCCTAATACTACTATATATAATTACTACACAAAGTGAAACTAAATGATATAGGGTGTGATGAGCTGATATTATTTGTAAAAAAACAATATAAGTGTACCATTTAGATGTTAAACTAATGAACTGAAGAGTTTATCGAAATGAATTAGATGTATGATATTAAAGAAAAACACTCTTCAAATTTGTCTCAAATACATTTGTATGAAGCACAAACATTAACAATCAATATTAAAAAAAAAAAAAAACTCATGCGCTCCTTTGTCTTCATTAGTCATGAGATGCATTACACATGACTTATGAACCACTTTTTTAAACTTTAGAGCTATTAGACGTTCTTTTTACTACAACAAGCTAAGTTTTACTTCTTTTCTCCCAATGCCAATCTCAAGAGGGTTAGAAACAGGAACTTTCATAATAGAATAGTTCCCCAAAGGCCCAAACCTTTATGTACGTCTTCTAATGTGATAGTTGCTTCCTCCTAATGAAATGTTATAGTTCCCTTAAAGAGAAGCAACTTTTACATTAGAAGATATGAAGGTTTATCGCGGCTATGAGAGCTATGTTTCTATCCCTTTAGGACATACGTATGAGAATCAAATAAGTTAAAGATTGAAATACCGAGCTTTTGCAATGAATACATATTGGGGGAAAGTTGAAATCAGATTGGCGAGACATGCATTAAAAGTAGAGCTTATGGTGCGTCATGTTGATTTTTTGCCACTCAGAAGAGGAATTTTCTGTGTTAAATTTCTTTATCTTGGTTTTGGCTTTGGGGTCCTCTGCTTTTCAATCCCTATGCCTCTTTTTACTTTCGATTATCAAGCAGCCAAATGCCACTTCTTAATCGGTGAGTATCACATCGATTTTGCTTTTCTATAAGCGACCACTATAATTAATTCTGTGTGTCTGCTTAATTATATTCTTTGGTCATGCTAATGTCATTAACACTAATGCACTTTAATAATCCAAACCTAACCCAAACATCACATCGAAAGCTGAGGATGATCAAGTCCATTTAGAAAGGTAGAAGGGTTAGCTAATCAGCATAAAATTAAGAAAAACTGAAAAAGGCCAAGGGCACGAGGAAGCTTGTGATCGAGTCAGAATTACACCTACATCTTTAGAGCTTTCTTGAATCTTTTACTTGTTTGAAAGTCTCATATAAAGTATAATTACATTGCGGGCATTAAGTCTTGTAGCAGATTTAAAGCCAAAAATTAAAGTGGTGTGATAGTATAGCCAACCATGTTCACTTTGGGTAGAAACTATGACAATTTGCAGATATTGTCAATTGCCATATTTGTTCCGCTACTCAGAAAATCGCCACCATTACACAAGCACCTACCTCAATATCCCCGAATATACCGTACCTGGCCATAATCCCTGAGTGCCCAAGGAACTAGGCATCAAACAACTCAGCTAACAACCACCTTGAGACGACTAATGACTTGATCGGTCCCTAGTGCCCAACTGCATCCAAGACCAACTAATTAAGCCTTTTACCTGACTGCGGGGACGGAGAAATCGACGTTGTTTTGACGTCCCTTGCCCTGAACTAGGTTCCCAAAGCCCACATACATGAGATGCGGATATTTGCTCATAGTCATTTGTGGTAAAATGGTTCTAAGTTAAATATGTTTTTGATCCCTACATTTGTAACAAATTTTCATTTTGGTCCTCAAATGAGAAAAATTATAATTTGGTCCGAACAGTTACATAGTTGTTTAATTTTAGTCCTCACTTGAGAATAAGCTGAGATGAAATGCTTACATGTCTAGTGAGTAGTGAGCGCATGCATGGTATTTTCCAATGTTCTGAAAACCGGACCGGTCATCAAACCGGCCGAGGCACCGATTTAAGGTTTAAAGGTTGAACCGAGGTTGAACCGAGGTCGAACCCTATTAACTTAAATAATATAATTTATATACATATAAAAAATATAGACAATATATGACATCTTTGTGACTACTAAATACCAAATAGAAAATACCAAGAGTGGTAATTGTTTTAAACAAAAAATGATCTTTTGTTAAAACGATCCTTTCTTCATTGAATTTTTTTGATCAAGCCCAAACTACATGAGAACAACACAGCAAAAAAACAACCCATCATAAAAAAACAACCTACAAGCTCTCTGCCATTCTAATTACCCGCAACGCCTAACATACTCACTCCTCCAAGCCTACGGTACCAGCTAGTGTGTTTGCCACCAAATAATTGCATCAGCAATTTGATCCCTCCCATTGATATCCAATATAGCATACATGTAACTTGACTTGCATGACTCCAATACCCATCCTAATACAGTACATGGCCCGCCACCACACTTGGCTTCTAAAACAGAGGATGTAAAACTTGATTTTCTAATAACTTTTCTCTGCAATTCCTCTGTTTTTGAAGAGAAAATCAAAGAACGCAACTCCAAATTGTACTTGGCTTCTAAAACGATGTCGATCTGTCCCTTTGAAATTAGAACCCACCAGATCCTCTGTTTTTCACTTCTTCTGTTCGATCCGCTTGTTGTGCTTGCTACTCACTGGAAAACGCCACCGCAGATGCCACCACGGTCGCCGGAAACGGCCGTCGCAGGGAGGGTGGAAGCCGGCGCTCAAGGCAAGGGTTTCTGTTGCAGATTACGTTGTTCCCTCTTTCAATCTTTCTCGTTGTCCCTATGGAATTTGGTTCTGGATTTTTTTCCCCCCAAAATGCTGTCGTTTTGGGCTTTTGGCTTGGTTATACTGAACCGGAAAAAATCGGGTAACCCACGGTTTTGACCGGTCCAGTTCCGGCTTTTCCGGTTCAACTCCGGTCCACTGTGTAGCCGGTTTTTACAGTGTTCCGGACCGGTACTGTGCCCGGTTCCCGGTTGAACCGGTTGAACCGGCCGGTCCGGTTTTCATAACACTGGTATTTTCCCCATGTTAAAATGAGGTTGGTGGGCCATCCACGTTAATTTTTCAATTTAAGATAATTAAAATTAAAAAATGAAATTACAATCACCCCATTTTTTTAGAACAAAAACTTAGAAGCGGTTCTTAGGTGTTATTTTTAGCTTTGGGCTTTTGGCCAATTACAACATGATGACATCATTGACACGTTGATTAAAAAGTGAAAAAATGGGAGAAAAACTAATTTACAAAGTCAATAAAAAAGAAAGTAATTGAGTTTTTTTATTGGACAACAACATTAACTGTACCCATATTACGAATGCAGGGACGAAAACATATATATATATATATATATATATATATATATATATATATATATATAGTTATTTTGACAATAACATTTTGGCCATGATCGATGAATATAAATGGGAGAAAAACTAATTTACAAAGTCAATAAAAAAGAAAGTAATTGAGTTTTTTTATTGGACAACAACATTAACTGTACCCATATTACGAATGCAGGGACGAAAACATATATATATATATATATATATATATATATATATATATATAACTGAATAGTTATTTTGACAATAACATTTTGGCCATGATCGATGAATATTTCTGACTGAATTAGTGTGTGTCTATATACATTTTCCCATTAGTAAATAGAAGATTGAGGCTTTTAAGAATACTTCTATTGACTACTTCACCTCTCTCTTTACTCCACCAGCACATATTGTATTATTACGGAGTATGTTCTTTTTTATCTTTGATCTTTGAAGTTGAACATTTTAATGTGGAACGGTTATACATGCATGTTTTGACCATGTCTTGAAACAGCTAATTTCGTAGTTCGTACTATTAAACAGTAATTTTTGGATAGTCCTTCTAAAGTAACTGAATCCTTACTCATCATGCAAGTTACATATAATTTGTTGGTTTTAAAATACTGAGCAATTTAATATAAGACTGACATTCAACTCCATAGTTTAAATTTGAGTAAAGGGTCATTTTGATACCTGAATGTGTTCACTTATGACGGTCCAATCCCCCCATATGTTGGAAATGGTCTGTTTTTGTCCTTGAATGTGTTACCGTAGGTTAAGTTGGTCTTTGGTTGTGTTTTTCGTTAGTCTCTGAAACGGAAAATGCCAAATGACAGGTTTTTCCACGTTGGATTGCCACGTCATGCTCCAACGGTTAGATGTGATGTTTCGAAAACAGTCAATTTAGTCTTCGAGCCAATCTTCCAAAATATGAGAACTAAATCGTAATAAGTGAACACATTCGGAGACTAAAATGACGGTTTACTCCAAAAAATCACTTAGTCACCATCTTCAATCTCATCTTCATCTTCATCTTCATCCTCAACCTCACCTTCTTCTATCATCATTTCCAAAAAAACAAACACAAAATCCCCAAATCTTCATCCTCCCTCATCTTTATCCATATTCAACCATTAAACTTTAAAAACCCAAAAAAGGTGTTTCTTCAACTTCATGTTACTCATCTTATTATTCTTCATCTTCTTTAATTCTAATTCTTAAAACCCCAAACCCAGAATTTTAAAAAGCCAAACCCACCCTAACCCAGAAATAAAAAATCCACCCCTAACTTTAAAACCCACCCCTAGCTCAAACCCACCCTAACCCAGAAATTGGATGACGTTTCAGTTATGTAGAACCATATTGAGTGACAAAGGCACAAAGCTTCTACAAGTATGTAAAAAGTTTAAACTTGAGACCCTAGATGCAATATATGATTCTTTTAAGGGAAAAATATGTAAATGGTCCCTAAACTTTGGTCACCGGACGTTTTTGGTCCCTCCCCGGAGGAACTTTCGGAAATAGTCCCTCCGTTGACTCTAACCACCGTGCCTGAGAAACTTTCCGGCCACCGTGCAGACATGGACATGCCACGTCAATTATTGAGCTGACGTGGCATTTTATTTTATTTAATATTTAATTTTTTTTCTGTAATTAAAAAACATTTTTAAAAAAATAAAACCCTAATTAACTAAATCCCTAATAACTAAATCCCACTAACCCTAAAACCTATTCCATTTCCAATACAATAAGATCTGAAACAAAGATCCCTAATTCATGAGTTAGGGTTCTTGAGTTTCCCCCAAATTCAACCTTCCTCCTCAAATTCGAGTTCATCCCCAAATTTGACCTTCCTCTTCATCATCGCAATCATCTCTCATCTCTCTCTATTAGTAATCGAGTTCGACGTGGTCTGTGCTCTCTGCTATCGCTCTCGTCGACGAGGAGAATACGAGTTTAGGGATATGCCGTTCACACTGGTTGTGCACCATTATGGGATCTTTGCTTTGGAACCACATCCTCATTACCGGGACGGAAAAGTCACAACCTTTACTGATGTTGATCTGGACCGGTGGAGCTACCCTGAATGTGTTGATCTTGTTAAAGATATAGGGTATAGGGCAGGCAAGTTCAAACTATGGTGGAGGACCCAAGAGGATGCCATTGCTCAGAAGTTTCACCCTGTTTTGACTGACAATGATGCCCGCACATATGCTGTTGATAATCGAGGGTTGGTGCATTTGTTTGTGGAACATGAAGCAGATGAGTTGCCTATTTCTCCACTTGGTCTTCTCCGTTTCATGGATGGCACAACAAGACCCAAACATGTTACTTTGTCAACCAAGAACACAACAAAGCCTACTGCTCCACCAAAGAAGGTTGCTCAACCTACTGCTCCTCCAAAGAAGTCAAATACTGCTGCCAAAAGACATGCTTCTTCCACACAGCCTCCTAGAAGATCAGTTAGGGTCCAATGGCAGCAATCTAGAGCAAAAAGGAACAATAGCCAGCCTGAACTATTAATCTTGTCTAGTGATGATGAAGAAGTTGTTGGAGGAGATGGGCATGAAAATCCACACTTTGCTGCCAATTTTGCTTTTGATGGTGAAGGTCAACTGGATGGTGAGACTCAAAATCAAGTGCTTGGTGATAGTCAAGTGGTTCTTAAGAGTCAAGTTATTGATGAAAATGGACCACATGTTGAAGTGTTCCAGCAGCAAGGTAAATATCCTTAATGTGACCTTAATTTATTTTCAAATCCTATATATATGTTAACTTAATGTATTTTGAACTGCTAGGTGGTGATACAGTTCCAGTGAGGATGCAAGGTGATGTACATGAGGACATTCCACACAATGAAAACCTTTTTGATGAAGGTGGAGTACATGACAAAGGGAAAGGGGTCAAGCAACAAGGTAAATTTAAGAAGTTATTTCCCTTAATTAACTAGCTTACTTATATGTTAGGTAATATGTGCCTTACTTAATACCCTTACCTTAACTACCTTACAAGGTGATGCACATGAAGAAAACATGAGAAGAGAATTTGATGAAGCCTTTGATAGAGTTCTTGAGAAGATGGTAGCTCGTGAAGAAGCTACTCAAAACATTGCTGATGTTGATCATGATGGAGATGAATCAGATCAGGACTCTGTTGATGATTCAGAGAAGGATTATGTTGATGATATTCACTTTAGTGACTCTGAAGAAGAAAGGATAGCAGATGATAATGATGGGTTTCAAAGTAACAACATTGGGGTGGCTGAGGCTTTGTTGAATGAGCAGGTGCAGAAGATGCATGAAGGGGGTATATGAAATTGCTGGTGGTGAGCCTTCTGTGGTTCTTGGTGATGAAGAAGGTGGAAGTTTTTTACACAGTGACCATGACATGGAGTATGAGTGGGAGACTGATGAGCTGGACAGTGTTTCTAGAAGTGATGATGAGGAACTACCTATTAAGAGGAAAAAATTCCCACAATATTACAAAGAAGACATGAGGGAGGATTTTAAGTTCAAAATAGGGATGGAGTTCAAATCTTTGAATTAGTTTAAAGTAGCTGTGAGGGATCATGCTATTCGTAATGGAAGGCAAATTAAGTATGAGAAGAATGATGGTGTTAGGTGCAGGGTTGAATGTAAGAAAAAATCTGAGAATAAATGTCCTTGGCTGATGCTTTGCAGTAAGGTGGGAGGAAAACACACATTCAGTATCAAGACAATGCATGGACCACATTCATGTCCAAGGGTTTTCAACAACAAGTCTGCAAATAGTAAGTGGGTAGCTAGCAAAATGCTTGAGAAGGTGAGGATGACAAGGAAGCTGAGATTGTCTGAGGTGGTTGATGAGGTCAGAATTGGGTTTTCTACTGGAATCACTAAATGGAGAGCATGGAAGGGAAGACAGATTGCCATGGAGATTGTAGAGGGAGATGCAAGCAGACAGTACTATCTTCTGTATAGGTTCAGTGCAGAGCTATTGCAAAAGTCTAAAGGAAATACATGTAAGATCAATATTGAAAGGTTGCCTGGAACACTACAACCCAGGTTTAAGAGATTTTATATGTGCTTGGAGGGTTGCAAGAAGGGTTTTATTGGAGGGTGCAGGCCATTTATAGGTCTTGATGGTTGCCACTTGAAAACACAGTATGGGGGGATTTTACTGTGTGCAGTAGCCAGGGACCCCAATGATCAGTATTTTCCCTTAGCATTTGCAGTTGTTGAGTCAGAATGCAAGGAGAGTTGGAGATGGTTCCTTGAGCTCTTGTTAGATGACATTGGCCCTGATAGGAGGTGGATCTTCATATCAGATCAACAGAAGGTAAATTTTCACTATTATCTCAGTTGTTGACATTTGATCTTGTTTTTTCCTAAAATGTAATAGTAATATGTCTGTTGTTTTCAGGGTTTGCTGACAGTTTTTGATGATCTACTTGGAGGGGTTGAGCATAGGTTCTGTCTGAGGCATTTATATGCCAATTTTAAGAAAAAATTTGGAGGAGGAGTTGTGATCAGGAACTTGATGATGGCTGCTGCAAAAGCAACCTATCACCAGCTGTGGACAGAGAAGATGACAGAGCTGCAGGGATTGAATCCAGAAGCTTACACATATCTGATGCAAATACCTACAAGGGCATGGTGCAAACATGCTTTCACATTTTATCCTAAATGTGATGTGTTGATGAATAACCTGTCTGAGTCATTCAATGCTACAATACTGTTGGCTAGGGATAAGCCAATTCTGACAATGGTTGACTGGATAAGAAGCTACATCATGGGGAGGTTTGCTACCATGAATGAAAAGCTAGATAAGTACCCGGGGGATGTGATGCCGAAGCCATTGAAAAGACTAAACCATGAGATTGAAATGACTAGATACTGGGTGCCTACAGCTTTTGGGCAAAATAAGTTTGAGGTGAAGAACATGCTGACACAGGACCAGTTTGTTGTTGATTTGGAGAAACACAGATGTAGTTGCAACTTCTGGGAGTTGGTGGGGATCCCTTGTAGGCATGCAGTTGCTGCCATTTCACATAATAGACAAAAGCCAGAAGATTTTGTGAATGCATACTATAGGAGGGAAGCATATAGAGCAACTTATGGCCATTTGATAACTCCCATTAATGGTCAGAAAATGTGGCCAACAACCAATGATGAATACATCCTCCCTCCCTTGTACAAGAGAGCACCAGGGAGACCTAAGAAACTCAGGAGGAGAGACCCACATGAGGACACACCTGAAAATCACACAAGGTTGCATAGAGGTGGGGTTTCAAGGAACAAGTGCAGTCGGTGTGGAGAGTTTGGCCACAACTTAAGAAGCTGCAAGAATCCATTTGTTAGCCCAGAATCTCAACCTCCTGAAAGTAGCAATCAAGGTGCAACAAGACCAAGAAGCCAGACTGCTAAGAGGGTAAATAACAAAATCATTTAAACTCATTTTGATCCTTTCTTTATCCAAAGAAAATCCTATTTTCTTTGTTCAATGACAATTTTAAACTCATGTGGATGACTAACCTTGAAACAGGTGAGGACAAACTCAGTAGCTGATGCAGGGTTTTCTGAAGTTCCTGAAAGTATTACTCAAGGTGCTGCAAGAACAAGAAGGCAGACTGCTAAGAGGGTAAAATACAAACTCATTTTTTTCCTTTCTTTATCCTATTCTCAAACATGTTGTTGGAAATTTAAAACTGTTAAAATTTCAGGTGAAGACAAAGCCAGGAACTAGTGCTAATGCAGATGCTAGCCAAGTGATTGATTCAACACAGCCAGTTGGGAAGGTAAATATCCTGCACACATCTGCTAAGTTTAACCAATTTCAGTGTATTGAAGTAATAAGCATGTGACATTATTTACAGGTAAGTAAGAATACAAGAGGACCTTCAAAGAAAAAAGGAAAAACCTCAGTTGCAGCTGCAGATCAAACACATGGGGTAATTATACTACCTAGATCTGCAATTTTTTTTCCAAATTTTTGATGTCCAGAACCCTCAAACTTGTTCTTTTATGAAGGGGAGAGTTCAGATCACAGAAGGTGTTGCTGCTGTTGCAAGTACTCAACCTGTAGATACTGCTGCAATCCCTCATAACTCTTAGCTCCAAGATCAAGTTGCAGATCATGAAGTCAATTATGTTGGAGTTGCTGGTCGTGTAGGAGGAGCAAAGAAACTCAAAAAAGGAACAAGAATTGTGAAGGGTTAGGGTAGAAGAGTAGATCCAGAAGAAATGTAATATTGTTTAGCCTGCACATGGGGTGCATCTTTTGAAAAACTTTGTGTATTGTGGACCACTTAGACCTTTTAGCTTTTGTTTATTGTGTTGTTGTTTAAGAGTGGCTGGACCACATATTTTTCCTTTGTCAAGACATGAATCATTGAGATTCTCATTGGATTAGTCATGTGTTGTTGTTGACAATAGTCCCAACAAGTTATCCCATTTTGTCAGTGCATGAATAGTTGAGATTCTCATTATGTTATGTTATGTTATCTGTTATATGTCACTTTCTGTATTTCATTGGAAGCAAGAAAGGCAGGGAAAGAATGATAAACAAATGAATTCAGAACCAACCTACATTAATTAAAGGGAAAACCAGTCATACATTTAGGTACAATCCAACAACCACACTTAATCTCCATCAGTATTTCATCCATATCCCTTTCATCTACATACACAACAATACCTCTTTCATCTACCTTACACAGAAACATTTTCTTTTCCTGACATAACCACAAACCAAAACCAAGACACAACAAGACACACAATGACCATATTCTTCTTCCAAATTTCTTTCTCAAGCTTCCTATGAACCTTATCATTCTTCATCTTCAATTATTCTGCTTTAATCTTCATCTCGTCCAAGTCCTTCTTGCTATCATCCACTTTCTTCTTCATCTCACCCAGCTCATGTAGTGTTTTGGTGAGTTCAATTGCAGTTCTTCTATGTGCTGCGTCAAACACAGTTTCATCGTCCCACAAGAAGAAGCCACACTCTGTTGGTGACTGCAAATTAAAATGGAGATTCATAAAAACGATGACAATGCAGAATAAGGATGCATAATAAGGAAGAGGAACCATAATAAGGATGAGGATGCATACCTTCCAATTTTTGCACCTCCAGAACTTCCTTCCAGGATTGGCATCACTGTGGGAGGTCAGGTACAAGATCCTTTCTCCACAGTCACAGAAGCCTCGACGCAGGACGGCAGTAGCAGTGGATCGACCAAGTGACGGAGACGAAGAACTGCAAGACGTCGTCCTTGCCATGAAGCCCGATGAGATCGATGAATATGATGTGAGGATGAAGATGATGCAAGGCAGACCACGTCGAACTCGATTACTAACAGAGAGAGATGAGAGATGATTGCGATGATGAAGAGGAAGGTCAAATTTAGGGATGAACTCGAATTTGAGGAGGAAGGTTGAATTTGGGGGAAACTCAAGAACCCTAACTCATGAATTGGGGATCTTAGTTTCAGATCTTATTGTATTGGAAATGGAATAGGTTTTAGGGTTAGTGGGATTTTGTTATTAGGGATTTAGTTAATTAGGGTTTTATTTTTTTTAAAATGTTTTTTAATTACAGAAAAAAATTAAATATTAAATAAAATAAAATGCCACGTCAGCTCAATAATTGACGTGGCATGTCCATGTCTGCACGGTGGCCGGAAAGTTTCTCAGGCACGGTGGTTAGAGTCACCGGAGGGACTATTTCCGGAAGTTCCTCCGGGGAGGGACCAAAAACGTCCGGTGACCAAAGTTTAGGGACCATTTACATATTTTTCCCTTCTTTTAAATATGGAATATCACATGTTAAGGTCAAATAAAGGGTTGGCACAATCTTGCTCAGCAGAAATTAAAGCCTCACTAAATAATCAATATCATCATTGTATAATTGGAATTGACACAACAACATGTAAGTGACCTCGAACCACTAGATCCATCTTTGCAACTTTGGATAAGATCAAGACACTCTTCTCTTATTTCAGGGTTAAGGTGGGTCTCGCTTTTTAAATTTCTGGGTTTGAGAATTTTAAGAATTAGAATTAAAAGAGATAAAGAATAAGAAGATGAGTAACATGAAGTTGAAGAAACATTTTTTTTGAGATTTTAAAGTTTAATGGTTGAATATGGAAAAAGATGAGGGAGGATGAAGATTTGGGGATTTTGTGTTCGTTTTTTGGAAATGATGAAAGAAGGTGATGTTGAGGGTGAAGATGAAGATGAGGTTGAAGATGAAGATGAGGTTGAAGATGATGAAATGAGTAAACTGTCATTTTGGTCCTCGAATGTGTTCACTTATTACGATCCAGTCCTTATACGTTGGAAGATTGACTCGAGCACTAAATTGACTGTTTTCAAAACTTCACATCTCGGCATGTCAAAATTACCCACACCCGTGGATACCCGCGGATAAAAACCCGCTATGGGTAAAATTACTCATGCCCACAGGCCACAGGTATCCATGGATTTATTTCATGGCTATTTTCACTATCCATTTATTAATGGGGCGGGTACGAATATTGATGTATCCATACCCACGAATACCCACCCGATATATAAAATACTAAAATATCTTTTATATGTATATACATAGATGTATATTAAATATCTAATGAATTTGTGTTTGAGTTATAGTTCTCTTTCAAGTAAACTTATACAATGGTAATGGTAAAAAGAAGCCCTTAGACCCAAAAAAGAGTAGAAAAGAAGTATTTTCCTTTACACATTGATTGACTGTAAAGTCCAATGTTAAATTTTATATTTAACATAATTTTCTTTTGAACAAATATATGTAATTCATTTATGTTCATGGGTGTCGGGTGCCCATAGATATCCACGGATAGTTTAAAATCCGTCTAAAACCCACTAAATAGATATCCATGTGGGTATGGAGCGGGTATGGATATAAATTTTTACATGTGGAGCGGGTGGTGGGTATATACTATCCATGCCCACCCGTACCCATTGACATCTGACTGTTGGAGCACGACGTGGCAATTCAACGTAGAAAAAACCTGTCATTTGGCATTTTCCGTTTCAAAGACTAACGGAAAACAAAATCCAAGACCAACTTGACCGACGGTAACACATTTAGGGACCAAAAAAAATAATTTCTTAAGTATGAGGACTGAACCGTCATAAGTGAACATATTAAAGGACCAAAATGACTATTTACTCATTTAAATTTGGAGAATAAAAGGGTTGTATTTGGTAGAGGACTAGAAATCATGTGTCCATTTCCTTGACTAACAATTAAATTGTATTTGTGTTTTTTTTTTGTCAGTAATTGTACTTGTGTTAATTAAAAACTTATGAATATGACGATTATAAATATAACATAACACAGTTTGTGGACATAAATTGAGATCATGACATCTGATTTTTCCGGCCCAAATGGATGAGGCATAATACAGTTCTTTGTTTTGTTTTTTTGTGTTTTGGCGGGTGGTTCAGCAACTCTTTGTTGAGCTGGTCGTTTGCTTGGTTTTCTTTATTGGTCTTTTATTGTTTGGTTTTCTTGGGCTGGCCTGTTTGTTGGGCTTTCTTTTTCAATCTCTTTGTACACTGTGATTTCACTACTATTTTAATAAATTCTCTTTTGTTTCCGTAAAAAAATTGTTTTAGATTACTCAAAAGTTTTACATTTAATTAAGTTAGTATTATTATATTGGTATGGTTATAGACGACTAAAACAAAGATTTATTTTATCTAACAGTTAACCGAACGGAACAAAACCGACACACTTTCCAAACAAATGTGAGCTACTCAAGTGTAGTTATCAATTTAAAAGCCTTACATAAGAGTTCCAATAAGGCTCAGTTAATGTCTCACTTGCAGATCTTATCATGTCTATAAATACAAATTGATCGTTGATTTACATAGGAATTTATCAGTTTTCTACTTGAATAATTTTCTTAGACCAAGAGATTTTCTATCTGATTTAGAAATTGACTTGAGCGTTAGTATCTTTTACATGCGATATAGAAATTGACTTGAGCGTTGGACTATCTTTTCCAAGTACACTTCTACCATTCTTTGTCAAACTATATCGTGGACATGTACATTCAATCCATATCCACCATACAAAGATCATCAAATTTGTGTTTGAAGTTCGATTTCAAAGGTGTTTAAAGCTCTATTTCAGGAGGGACATGTGTTTAAAGACTCAAACCAGATTGACCGGTCAGATTTGCTAGATCAGAATCCGAACATGTGACTGAATCAATGATTCAATCTAATTAGTTTTGCAATTGACTCGGTCAAACTCGAGTTGTGAGTCGATCTTAATCTGACGATTGAATCAACCCTTAACTTGATCAAACCGATTTACATTTCGATTTTGAGGAAAACATAACATTAAAATAAAATGTCTTCCCTAAGATATGAACCTTGAATCTAAGAGGAAAATGAAGTCTGTTAACCACTAGACCACACACTATATGTTATTTAATATATATATATATATATATATATATTAATATATTAATACATGAGTCAACCAGTGATCATCAATCCAACCAATAATTCACTAATTAAAACAATACTTTGACTTAATGACCGGTCTGAATTTTACAATAGTTACAGAGGAAGCTCAAGAAAGAAGAAGAAGAAATTAACAGAAATCTTAACCTAACTTACAGAGGAAGCTCAGGGAAGAAGAAGAAGAAGAAGAAAGTGTATTGAATCTTGTAGAAATGAATATTCATATTACAATGTGTTTATGCTAAGCTTGCTTATATAGTAAACTCTGAACTAATTGCAGTTATAACTGCTATAATAAACTTGACAGCTGGAGCTAACAAACTAACTACTAATTATTACAAAGAGTCCCTGAACACTTGCTTTTATTACATACTAGTCCTTGAACACTCTAGTATTTTCACACCCTCCCACAAGCTGGAGGTCGAAAGATATCTATCATGGCCAGTTTAGCTGCAAAATCTTGAAAGACTCGTGGCTGGAGTACCTTGGTAAAAACATTTGCAACTTGTAGTGCTGTAGGAATAGGTAGCAACTTGAGAATTTCAACTTGCAGCTTTTCCCGAACCACATGGCAATCAATATCTAAATGCTTGGTTCTCTCATGAAAAACAGGATTAGCAGCAATGCGAAGAGCACTTTGGTTATCACAGAACAGAACTAGTGTTGCAGTGCAAGAGACTTTAAGATCCTTCAAAAGATATAACAACTATTGAAGCTCACAAGCATCATAAGCCAATGCCATGTACTCTGCTTCACTGGAAGATCGAGACACAGTAGTTTGTTTCTTTGCCTTCCAAGAAACTAAAGATCTTCCAATATAGAAACAATATCCTGAGATGGACCTCCTTGTATCTGAGCATCCTGCCCAATTAGCATATGAATAACCTTGTATATTGATAGAAGAATTTCTAGGAAACAGCAATCTTAACCCAGGTGAAGCTTTCAAGTATCTGAGAACCCTCTGTGCAGCTTTGAAATATCCATCCATAGGATTACTCATGTACTGGCTAAGCGGTTGTGTTGCATGTGAAATATCACGCCTAGTAGTAGTGAGATACAAAAGCCTTCCCACTAGTCTTCTATAAGCAGCTGGATCCTCATATGGCTTTCCTTGTTCTTGAGATAATCTGATAGAAGGATCAAGTGGAGTAGCAACTGGCTTACTTCCTAAGGTTCCTGAGGAAGAATGAGCAACTTCAAGACCAAGAAAATACTTCAACACTCCTAGATCCTTGATTCCAAAAGCCTGATCAAGAGAGTCCTTGACTGACTGAAATTCAGTCATTGTGTTACCAAACAATATCACATCATCCACATATACCAGCAAGCCTGTGAAAGAAGAGTCTTGGAAATTAATAAAGAGAGAATGATCTGATGCAATTTTTGTAAAGCCGAGAGCTTCTAGATGAGCTGACAATTTTTTGTACCACTTTCTGCTAGCCTGCTTAAGTCCATAAAGAGACTTCAATAATTTGCAAGTTTAATTTGGCTTTTCTGAAGTCACCCCTGCTGGTATACTCATATACACATCTTCATCCTAGTTGCCATGTAAGAAAGCATTATCTACACCAAGCTGATGAAGATGCCAATTCTGAGAAGCTGCCAAGGCCAAAATCACTCTTACTGTGGTTAACTTTGCCAATGGTGAAAAAGTGTCAAAGTAATCCAAACCTTCCACCTGATTATAGCTCTTTTCTACTAACCTTGCTTTATACCTAGTAAGAGTCTCATCTGTATTCCTTTTAATTCTGTAAACCCATTTTTTTCCTATTAGCTTTACTCCTTCAGGTAAATCTACCGATTTCCAAGTACCATTTCTCTCAAGTGCTCTAATTTCTGCCTGCATAGCTTCTTGCCAGTGTAAATCTCTGTTTGCTTCTGCAAAAGTAGAAGGCTCCTGATCCTGAGAAATGTTGAGAGCATAAGTTTTGTGTGCAGCAGATAGTCTTTCATCAGAATAATGATGAAAAATATTGTGAGCAGTGCTGCTGCGAGTAGGTAGAGCACTATATTGAAAATTTGCCCAAGTGTGCAGGCCTTTTGAGTGGTCTTCTGGATCTTCTGATTTCAACTTCTGCTTCAGCTGTGATTGAACCAGGTTGAGGAATCTCATCTACTACTTGAGTACCAGGGATGGCATTCTCAATGGAAGCTCCTGAGGTTATCTCATTCTGTGCTATATCTTCAGTAGAATCACTTGAAGTCATCTCTCTCTCTCTCATCTCCTTCAGCTAATTAAATTTCTAGAGCAACATTCAGTTTCTCACCTGTAGAATCTCCATGTGTTTGTAGATCAAGACAATTCCAAGCAGGTGAGTTGGAACCTTTGTAAGGCAGCACATGCTCATGGAAGATAACATCTCTTGAGATAAAAATTTCTTGTGATATAAGATCCATCAAGACATAACCTTTCATTCCTTGCTTGTATCCCAAGAAAATGCTTTTCCTAGCCCTTGGATCTAATTTGGATCTGTTATTTGCCAGATTGTTAGCAAAGCAAAGTGATCCAAAGACCTTCATCATTTCCAGATCCACTGCTTCTTGATATAGCAACTCATATGGTGACTTATTCTTCAAAAGCTTACTAGGTATCCTATTCATAAGGAATACAACATGCAACACAAAGTAACACCACATTTTCTTAGGCAGTTTAGATTGAAACAATAAAGCTCTTGCAATATTGAGAATATGCTGATGCTTCCTCTCAACCCTCCCATTCTGCTGAGGGGTGCTCACACAAGATCTTTGATGAACAATGCCCTGAGCAGAATAGAATGCAGGAAGAAGAAATTCTGGCCCATTGTCACTTCTGATAGCTTTTACTGTCTGTCCAAACTGAGTCTTAACCAATGTGATGAAATTATTCACTTGTTGCTGAACCTCACCCTTGTTATTGAGTAATACAACCCAAACAAATCGGCTACAATCATCCAGAATAGTGAGGAAATACATGTGATTGTGAACAGAAGCTTGAGCAAGAGGACCCCAAATATCCATATGAACCAGGCGAAAGCATTTTTGTGCTTTACTAAAGCTAACAGTGAACATTTTTCTCTTTTGTTTGGCCAAATGACAAACATCACAGACAATGGACTTACTAACATCAATGGAATTATTTACAGTGTGTAAAGCAAGTAGTCTATCATGGGATAAGTGCACTAACCTGAAGTGCCATAAAGCACCAGGTGGAATGATATGACTAAAGTCATTTATTTCAGAAATAGAACTATGCTGAATTGAAAAACAGGTACTAGAAGAACTACTAACTACAAGGTGATAGAGTTCATCAGGCTGCAAACTACCCAAACCAATCCTCCTCTTGGTTTGCACTTCCTGAACAAAACAGTGAAATTTACCAAAAATCACATCAACATCATGGTGCTTTGCTAACTTATGTACTGAGACTAAGTTGCATGTGAATTCAGGCACAAAAAGAACATGTGTCAAGAGAATGGTATGTGTGATTCTAACAGTTCCAGCATAGCATGTTTTGATGATAGTACCATTAGGCAATTAAACACTAATTGGTTTCACTTCAGTGAGTGTGTTAAAAGACATTTTATCAAAGCATATATGATCACTTGCACCTGAGTCTATAATCCAATCTTTATTTTCATAATGTTGAAAGCAAGATAGAGCAATGGGATTACCATGTCATGTAGCATCTCCTTCACAAGCAACTGCCTTCACTACATGATTTACAGAAGCACTACCATTCTCTGATCCTTTCTTTGAAGCTGTGGTCTCATGATGAATCATGTCTATGATTCTTTTATACTGATATGCAGTAAAAGGTTCTTCAACTCCTCTTTGTGAGTAAACATCATCATAATCTGGATCATCAGTGGAATCAGAATTTCTGGATGTATTGTTGACATGACTTGTACTACCTCAGGAATTGAAAGTAGTTGGATATCCATGTAGCCTATAACATATCTCAACAGTGTGTCCTGACTTCTTACAATGAGTGCAAAATTTTCTTGTGTTTCTGTAGGAAGAACCACCAAATTGACCTTTTCCATATGGTGGTTTCTTTCCTTCTGCAACATTCACTATTGTTAGTGAATCTCCTTTCTCTTCTGTCTCAGTTTGCCTCTCATGTTGTGTGGCTAGAGAAACAACCTTAGCTAATGACGGTAGAGGATGACTCATTAGAATCGGTGATTTCACCACTCCAAAGCTATCATTCAACCCTAAAAGGAATCTGATAGCGTTATCCTGTTCTCTGAACAACTTCACACTCTCAATAACATCACATCTACAAGGGACAGTGCATCTACATTGTGGAATTGGACGATAATGTTCCAATTCCTCCAAGAGTATCTTCAACTCAGTATAATACTCACTCACAGACATTGAATTTTGCTTCAAATTACTGATTTCATTATGCAATTCGAAAATCCTAACTAGATCCCCTTGAGAAAATCGATCTCGCAAGTCTCTCCAAGCATCACATGCATTTTCAAGGAAAACTATGCTATTTGCTATAGAGATTGTTACCGAGTTAAGAATCCACGAATGGATCAAGCTATTGCAGCGATCCCAAGCCTCAAAGTTTGCATCGGTTGCTGTTGGTACTGAAATTTCATCGCTGACGAATCGAAACTTGTTCTTCGCGACCAAAGCGCGCTTCATCGATCTCGCCCAAGCGTTGTAGTTCTTGTCATTCAGAGGTGGATTCACCATTGTTGCTGCGAGATTATCACTTGAATGTATATAGTAAGGTGATGCTGGATTCTGAGCAGGATCAAGCACCGCATGAGGAACAACATTTTGATTTTGATTTTGACGATTCACCATTGTTGCAGATTGCGGAAGCTCTACGATGATTATGCTCTTGATACCATAACAGAAATCTTAACCTAGCTTATAGAGGAAGCTCAAGAAAGAAGAAGAAGAAATTAAAAGAAATCTTAACCTGGCTTACAGAGGAAGCTGAAGGAAGAAGAAGAAGAAGAAGAAGAAGAAAGTGTATTGAATCTTGTAGAAATGAATATTCAGATTACAATGTGTTTATGCTAAGCTTGCTTATATAGTAAACTCTGAACTAATTGCAGTTATAACTGCTATAACAAACTTAACAGCTGGAGCTAACAATCTAATTAACTACTAATTATTACAAAGAGTCCTGAACTCTTGCTTTTATTACATACTAGTCCTTGAACAGTGAACACTCTAGTATTTTTACACAGTAACAACACTAAATGAAAGTAGGCGGTGAAGGTTTAATTCCATTCCGTTTTGAGTACGCGGACTCGGCGACTTTGTATTGGAAATTTGAAATTGACCATTGGAACCATGGTGGAAATTGGTTCATGGACCATGCTATAGTATAGTGAGCTGGCACTGCCACTCCAGCTAGTTACAAATCGATTTCACAAGAACGCAACAGATAGATTCATGGTGAATAGATAGATTGAAAGCGTAGTTTCTATATTTGTTGGATTTTTTTCAAGGATTACGTACTCAAATATATACAAACGCGTCACATTAATTAATTCACATAATATTTTAATATTTTTACAAGGACGGCTCAAATTTTTAAATTGAAAGTTTAACCTATTCACATTGTCTATTGAGAAATTAAAGTCACCACAATTAACAGTAGTCAGAGAAGAAGTCATACAAGGATAAGAAAAGAAAAGTCTGCAAATGTGTGAACAAGTTTCACACTCTATTAGTCTAATTAGTGTTGTATTTTCTCATATGTCTGACCTTGTCAAAATTTCCACATATATATCTCCATTTACTCTATACCAAGTTGGCTTGTCAATCAAGGATACTTCCTATGCAGTTCCTCTCACCTCCTCTTCACAATTCTCCCACATTATATATATATAAATCATAAGTCATAACCCAACCTCACCCTACAAATCAAACATTGAGAAAATTAAATCTTCTCAAATTCTCAATCTCTCTCACTAGCTACCACAAATCTCATCTCACACTAAGAGCTAGCTAGCCTTTAGTAATGGCAAACCCACCCTCAAACCACCACCACCACCTCCACCATGCAGCGGTGCTGCTAGTGTTTCTGATTCTGATATCTTCATCATCACTTTCATCATCTGCTAGGCTTTTGAATGATTTCAACCTTGCGCTCCCAAGTGACACGGCGGTGCCGGAAAAGGAAGAGATCACAGCTGGACACGGGAGGGTCACCGGAAAGCTTCCATCGCCGCCGGTAATGAGAATCCGCGGTGGAAAATATAGGCCAATAATGATCCTGAACATGCTACCCAAGGGGACTGTCCCATCTTCTGGTCCAAGCAAACGAAGCAACAACATCAACAACTAGTCAACTATGACTTTACTTATTACAACACTACTATTGGTGGATGCATCAACGCTTGTCATCTAGTTGCTAGTCTCACTTTATTTTCAATTTTTTCTATCTATTTTGTTTGTTCTTTATTGATTTATTTTGTTATGTATATACCATATATTATACTTTTTATTTATACAATTGGAGGTGTTCCTTTAAATTTTATGCATGTATTTAATCAATGCCACCAGTACGTATGCGTGACACGCGTATTCACGAGATGTATTTAGCTGTCGGACAATTCATTTAGCTGCTGAAATGGTATCCAAAACTTGTTTTTGTGTGTCCAAAATCCAAATACGTTATACTTGTTACTTGTAGCTCTAAATTAACAAAATACAATTTATGTTAGAGCTTGAGATGTTAAAATTAATATGCCTTAGTGCTGCGGAGACCGGAAAATTCAACACAAATAACAACAATAACTCTAACAGAGCAATGCATAGTAAATAATAATTTCCCCAACTTATTGAATCTGTGAGGAGCAATAACAAATAATGCAGCAACTAAAATTACAATTAAAAGACACCAAGATTTTCAACGTGGTAAAAACCTTCTCAGTGTGAGCAGTAATACAACCACGGGACCAAGCCAGTAATCAAGCTCCACCATGATCAAATTAGGTTACAAGAGAGCATCAAAATATAGCACAAAACGTGCTGAACAATTGACCTAACAATAAAGTAAGAAACTCAAAATAGAGAACATAGATCGAGAATCTGAAAAACCAGAAAACATTGTTACTGTCCGAGCTCAATTTCTCCCATCTCAGACAACTTCTCGTCGATCCAACCGTCCAGAATGAAGTACTATGAGCCACGAACCTGCTGTAAACGTTTCGGCCCAATCCGACGGTGAAGAAGGAGATATCGGGAATTTCGTCTGACTGGTGTGGGTTTGTGCGAACCAGTTTTGCCTCTCTTCTCTCTCACTTTTCTCTTTGCTTCTCTTGCCAAATTAGATCTCTCTCTTAACCCTAGCTGACCTCTCTCCACTTGTTTAAGAGACAAAGTAGGCTTACATATTTGGGCATTTCTCCGCATAGGAAGGGAGTCCAAAATCCCAACAACTCAGATCAAAATTCATTATAGGTAAAATTATCCACACTTATAAGTATCCACATATATCTTGATGTAGGAGCTTTTTAAGATAATTTTAGTATTTTAGTAATTTTATTTATTTGTAATTAGGATTTTTTAGGATCTTAATTATTTTTTGTTAGGAACTTATTTATTTTCAATTAGGATCTTTTATTTTCAATTAGGATCTTTTAGGATATTATTTATTTTTCTATTAGGATATTTTCTTTTCCTATTTAAGCACTTGTAAGGCATAGCCTATTTCAGTTTTGATTGATAATAAAATTTAAGAGTTTTCTCTTCTTCTCTGGTGGATTCCAGTGTATTTTCTAGGGTTTTAGCGCTTGCTAATTTCCTTTCTGGTGGATTCCAGAAACCTTTTCCTTAGGATTTGCGCTTGCAATCCTAGTACGACTTCCGCTGTATCAAGTGGCATCAGAGCAGGCTTTCTCCTGTCTCTTTTCTTTGCTTGATCAACCATGGAAGATCAACCAATGACCAAAGCAGACCTGAAGGATGTTACCGCGGCTCTTACCGCGGCCCTAACTGCTATTACGCAACATATGACACAACATATGGCGACGTTCACGGCGGCTTTAACGGCGCAGATCAACAATACCAACAACGGTAACCGGCGACGAGACAGGAGAGGGAAACCACATAGGTTTCCGCGCGACAACAACAACAATCGTTCCGCTATATCTTTACCTTCCCAATCTTTGCATTCACCATCCGTATCTCATCCTTATTACCAAGTTCAGTACCCAACCTCTAAAACCACCGAAACTCCACACCCCCAACCTGCTACTCCAAACCTTATCAATCCTTACCCCAACATATCACCGACTGCAGATCAAATTTCCTTACCACAACCCCTACCAAAACCTACTTTAAATTCATGTCCCTCTACAAGACCTATGTACGCAACTTCTTCAGAATCTGATTCTCAAATTTCATTTGCGCCATCCTCTGTTTTTGGCCTGGAAGATGAGGCAAAAACGTTGATGGATGATTTGTGCAGCGAGAGCACACCAACACCAACACACAGTTCTCTTTTATCTGGATCTGATGACATCTTAGAGGTTGTACCCCATGTTATATCTGAGTCAGACACCTCTGTCAATTTGGGCATCGAGGCAGTGTTCACACCTTACAATCTAACACTTATGGTTGTGCCTCAGGTTCGATATGTCCTTGTTCCCAAGTTTGCACCCCATTTGTTTGGTAATATGCCTGAGAAAAAGGAACTGCAATCCAACTTGTCTAACTCGCAATTCATACAATTTATTCCATGCCACTGGAAGTTGTTTCAATCACGGCTAGTTCATCCAGAAATAACACTCCTTCAATTTCATGGTATTTGGCGAAAACAATTTGATCCTGGAATCAACAAGATGGATGCTAGTTTTTCAAAACAGGAGTCTCCACACTCTTTTCCATGTGCTTTTATTAGATATTCAACACTCACTCTCCTTGGTTTAATTTGGAAGCCTTTTGATCCTAGTATTTTGAGGCAACTGAAGTCCTTTATCGTGATGTGAACTCGAGGTCGAGTTCTTTACAAGAAGAGGAGACTGATGTAGGAGCTTTTTAAGATAATTTTAGTATTTTAGTAATTTTACTTATTTGTAATTAGGATCTTTTAGGATCCTAATTATTTTTTGTTAGGAACTTATTTATTTTCAATTAGGATCTTTTAGGATATTATTTATTTTTCTATTAGGATATTTTCTTTTCCTATTTAAGCACTTGTAAGACATATCCCTTTTCAGTTTTGATTGATAATAAAATTTAAGAGTTTTCTCTTCTTCTCTGGTGGATTCCAGTGTATTTTCTAGGGTTTTAGCGCTTGCTAATTCCCTTTCTGGTGGATTCCAGAAACCTTTTCCTTAGGATTTGCGCTTGCAATCCTAGTATGACTTCCGCTGTATCATATCTTTAATAAATATTTTTTACAATCCACTTATTAATCGAATATTATGGTTGACCATGCTAAAATTACTAATTAAAATATTCACACACATATATATAGGGGAATGCTAACTTAATTACTCCCACTTGTTTTTCAGGAGGAGTAAATTAGCAACCAACACCTTTTTTTTACAAAAAAACCAACACTCTGTATTAAAACCAACTTAAATTACAGGGTTCTAATGTAATTTTGGGTTCAGTTTTTAATTTAAAAAACTGAATTTCTCTCTCATCATTACATTTCCAACTTTGATTTCTGTTCAACTCTCTCTCCTCTTTCTCTCTCTCCTTCCCCAATTTCTTCATCCTCTATCAACTTCCAAAAACTCCATCAGACCTGCACTCACATTTTTTTCTTCTCATTCTTCTCTTTCTTCAAGCATGTGTGGCCTTGCCTCTCCTACCTTCAAAGTAAACAAACCCATTTCTCCTTTTCCTTTTCATTTCCATAACTTGAAAACAAATTTACTTGAAGGAAAAGGAGACGTAGTGCCAGAAAGAAAATTGAAAGAAGAAGAAAAAAATGAATTGAAAGAAAAAAATGATAGTGGTGGATCGAGAATGAAAAAGAGGAGTGATAACGGAGGAAGAGTGAAATCGTTTCACTCTGTTGAATAGAGAAGCAGAAGGGTTAGGGATTAGGAGGAGAGAAATTGTATTTTTTTCAGATTTAAAAAAATTTAAATGCAAATTACTTTAATACCCTAACATTTGTGTTAGTTTGGAATTAAAAGAATTGTGTTTTTTTGTCTAAGTGAAAAGGTGTTGGTTGCTAACTTACTCCTTTAAAAAACAAGTGATCCATATATATATATATTGAACTAAGGTTTTTTTTTTAGCATGTTGTTGTTTTAACTTTAGCATTAAATATACTTTACGCGGTTAAGGAAATATAGATTGGGAGAGGAATATTCAAGAATCAATCAATCTTTAGGTTAAACAAAGAAGGGTCATACAGGCATGTGGCACCATCATATTTCATGGAATAAAAGTATCTAGCATGAAGGGGTGGTAAAATGGGCTTGGCCTGCTAGGTCAGCCCACTTGTCCCACCTTTTTTAGGCGAGTTGGGTTGAGACTTTGAATCTAAATCTTGAAGTGGGTTAACCTAACCCAACTCACATTTTGGCGAGCTAATGGTGAATTGAGTTAGCCCGCCAACCCATATTTTCACTGTTATTTGTAGTTTAATTTTGTCTAAGATTTTCATATTTACATAACATTATTTTTTGTTGGCTTATTATTATTGACTGAAGTGAATTTTTGTTGATGGTTATATAGCACATTTATTGATGTTATGAACATTAAGTGAGCTTTTTTTGAAATTAAGTGAGCTTGTATTAAAGAAAAATGTATATTTACGAATTATTTGGTGAACATCATTAACACCTACACTTGATAGTTGATATTAAAATTACAATTACAGTTTTAAATAGAAACTCACGATAAATATTTGTCTGATATTGTCATCAATGAAACTTTCTTGTTGAGCTCATAACCTTTAGTGATAAAGAATAAGTATATATTGTAATGATCCTAATTTCTACATGTATCAACATACAAAATGTGAAAGATTTCTTAACATTGCTCATTGCAGAACTTGTTTTATTTTACAATGTTTTTAAGTGCGTCAGTCCCGCCAATCTGCCAAAATATGGGTTAAGTTGAGATGAACAAAATCTATAAAAGAAAAATATGCTAAAAATGCATGGACTAAAACTCAGAGTAAGAAAAGAACCTCATTTCAAGTGATTGAGTGCCTCCAAGTGTTCTCCACTTTTATTTCCTGAAAAACTAACAAAAGAAACAAAAACGTAAACCTGAAAAAAAAAACATGGGTTGTCTCCCATTTAGCCCTAAGTTATAGTCTTGGGTAGACACTACTTCAAACTCGTAACTCAAACCAAAAATCACAAACAATCCTCGGCAACGTCGCCAAAAACTTGTTGGTAAATCCACAAGTGTACGAATCCACCCGGTTATAATTATCGAACCACATAGATTGTGAGTGAATAGATTCGGTTTAAGCCTGGAGTTCAAAGGTTTGTTTTATTGAAAAAGAGATATGTCGAAGTAGTAATAAGGAAAAAGGAAAATAAAAAGACAATTCAGAAAATAACATGCTTTGGGTTCTTGTTCAACTAGTCAATTTAAGCACATCTATCTAAGCACATGAACTCATGAATCTCTCTTTGATGTTATAGCCTAGTTACTCACTTATTGATTCCTCATATATGCAATTCTCCCATACTAAAAGTTAAGCCCAATTGCTTGTGTACATAGTCATTTATATGAGATTTTAGATCATGCAAATTCAGGCCAACAAACTTGTTGTTCTTTTGTTATGCTGTCTGCATTTTAGCTAAGTTAAGTTTTTGGCCCACATGTCGGACCGATGTCACAACATCTTGCCTGTGACATCTGTCCTTGCGAAATCTGCAATGAGTTGGCTAGGTTTTCTGTGAAGCTTCATTTTGATTACTTGGTGATCAAGCTAGGGTATTTCTGGAAGCTTCTATGCGTCATTCAAGGATTATATTCTATGTGATCAAATCGGTTTCAATGATTTGATCTGAGAGTGTGTGGGAGTTTTATTTCTGGAATAGGAAACTTTTTATTGAAGACTTTTCTGCAGATTTGTTTCCTAGTAACTCCCTGTTTGTTGTGTGGACCTTTGCTCGTCCAAGCCCATCGAAGACAAGGCCTGGATGACTACTATATATGAAGACCGAAACCTAGTGTTTAGGTAGAGAGCTTCTGTTGAGTAAAACTAGGGTTTACTCTTTTCTGTGTTCACACTTGTTGTTATCTCAGCATATTCACGTATTGATTCTTTTGCTGAGAGTTGAGTTTTTGTTGTTTGATCATGAGATCTGTCTTTGCTCTTGTGTTGAGCTGTTGAATCACTGTGGAAGTGATTGAGAGAAAGTGAGAGGGGCTCTCATACTTAAGGCGAGGATTAAGTAATAAACACTTGTAGAGATAGGTAGAAAAGGCTGTGAACTGGAGCAGTTCGGTTAAGACCTTTTGTGTACAATTTCTCTGAATAGTGGATTATCTTTCTCTTGGGTGAAAACCCTCCAGACGTAGGTGATTTTGCACCGAGCTGGATTAACAATCATGTGTGTCTTGTCTCTATTTATGTTCTTTATATTGCATATTCAATTAACTGTTTTATATCATGTTGTACAAGATGTCTTAGACATCTAAGACATCTGGTAGAACATCTGTCCGCATGTGCCAGAATTTCAAAACCCCAACCCTTCCTCTATTCCTAGTAGCCAAGATTGAAGGGGTAATCGCAAATCGGTTCCCTAATCTATAACAAACTTCCGTTCTGATTATACAAAATCATAAAGCAAGCATGCATACAAGCTTAGATTGAAGTTCAGAAAATGGGATTCAAGGAAAGAAAAAGGACATGTGGGAAAGAACTTAAGATTATAACTTAAAGATGAAAAGTCTTACATAAAAACCAAAGCATAAGAAGAGAGATTAGCCAAGCTGGCTAAGAACCTAAATTACAAGCTTGGAAGCCCTCTCTCACTCTCCTAGATGATCCTCTACCTCTGAATTTTTCAAAGTATGAAAAGATACAATTTATATGCAAAAAAACGTGTTTTCTGTGTGCCAGGCGCTCAAACGCCAGGCCTAATTTTCCCAGCATTTGGCTTCTGCCTCCCTAGCGCTCAGGCGCCCACATGGGCGCGTGAGCGCCCCAGCTCGCCTGAAAACCTCTTAAACTGCATTTTAACTCCTCTTTAGTGCCTCCTTCGAGTCTCTAAACCCCTTGGCTTTCTTCCTTCAGCTGTTACAACCTAATTACTTGCTCAAAAAGACTAGAAATAAAGCCAAGAAACTCAAAGGTTAATTTGCACAAGAGTATAAAATCAACTAGGAATTAAACTAGACCCCTAAACTCTACTAAAATACCATTAAAGACCCTATAAAACTATGAAATTACCAAAGCAATGCAAAAGCACTAATAAAGATAAAAATGCATGGAAATGCATGAAACACTACATGAGACACAAGAAAAAGACTTAAAATAAACTACGAAATGACCCTAAAAACACTACTAAATTCGGGTCATCATAGGACATCTCGCAAATTTTATCAAGGACGCCTCTGTTCAGGAGCCCGCCAAGGCCACTCAAGGTGAAAAAGGAAACGGCAAAGAGGTAGTGGAAGAATAAGGCGATCTCGTGGGGGAATGTGCGTCTATAGCAGGCGGATTTGGTGGTGGCGAGCTTTCCAGCAAGGCTAGAAAAAGACATGCGGCGGCGGTGCATTTTGTTCACCATGCATATGAAGGAGCATGCTAGTTGAATCATTCACCCATCACATTCAGCCCTCAAGATTTCGCTCATGTAATCCCACATGACAATGATCCAATAGTAGTAACAATCAGGATGAATAATTACAAAACTAAGAAAGTGTTCTTAGACCAGGGATCTGCTGCTGACATTATTTATGGTGATGCGTTCGATCGTTTGGGTCTTAAGGAGTCAGACCTAAAGCCTTATCGAGGAACTCTAGTAGGATTTACAGGCGGTCGAGTGAGCGTACGAGGTTATGTAGAAATCCCAACTGCCTTTGGCGAGGGAGAATTTTTCAAGAAATTTCAACTCAAGTACCTTGTTATCGCGAGTCGGGCAAACAACAATGCCCTGCTTGGACGGGATACGCTCAACAAGTTGGGTGCAATAATCTCTACAAGTCATTTGACCATAAAATATCCAGCATGTAATGGAAAGATAGGAATTCTACGTGTTGATCAAGAAGCAGCAAGAGGATGTTACCTCAAAAGTGTGGCCCTCTATGGGAAGAAAGCCGCCAAAGAGAGTCATAGAATCACTGGAATTTTCACACAGGAAGATCTTCGCCCTCAGCCGCTGGAAGAAACAAAGTCAGTAAGAGTCAAGGACAAGATATTAAAAATTGGAAGTAGATTATCAAAAAATCAAGAAGACCGGTTGATCACCCTGTTGGGCGACAATTTGGATCTATTTGCCTGGACAATCAATGACGTACCTGGAATAGACCCAAGTGTAATCACTCATAAATTGGGCATACGCCCAGGAGCGAAACCAGTTATGCAGGCACGGCGGCGAATGAGTGAGGAGAAAGATAAGGCGGTGCAAGTAGAGACCAATAAACTTATGAAGGCTCTGTTTATTCGTGAAGTACAATATCCAACATGGCTAGCCAATGTTGTGATGTTCAGGGAGGCTAACGGAAAGTGGAGAATGTGTACCGATTATACGAGTTTGAGCAAAGTATGTCCCAAAGATTCTTACCCATTACCCAATGTTGATAAGTTGGTGAATGGAGCTTCAGGGAATGAACTCTTGACTCTCATGGATGCATATTCTGGCTATAATCAAATCATGATGCACCCCCCAGATGAAGAAAGCACGGCGTTCATGACTAATCAGTCTAATTTCTGCTACAGAACCATGCCTTTTGGCTTGAAGAATGCGGGTGCCACTTATCAACGCCTGATAGACAAAATTTTTGCAAATCAAGTTGGAAGAAACATGGAGGTGTATGTTGATTGTTAAGTCTCCAATGGCCGGGGATCATGGTGAAGATCTAAAGGAAGCCTTTGCTCAGTTAAGAAAGTACAGCATGAAATTGAATCTTGAAAAATGTTCCTTTGGAATTCAAGGGGGGAAGTTTTTAGGATTCATGATAACATCAAGGGGAATTGAAGTAAATCCAGACAAGTGCAAGGCGATTTTGGACATGAAAAGCCTAGCTAATGTCTGAGAAGTACAACGGTTAACAGGACATTTGGCTGCTTTGTCTCGTTTTTTGCCTATGGCGGGTGACAAAGCAGCCCCATTCTTTGCATGCCTAAAGAAAAACTCATCATTCCAGTGGACTGACTTGTGTGAGCAAGCATTCACCAAGTTAAAAGAGTTATTAGCAACACCTCCAATCTTATCCAAGCCCACTCCAACTGTTCCCTTAATTCTCTACTTGGCGGTCACCGATAAGGCGGTCAGCACAGTCTTACTGCAAGAAGAGAAGAAGAAATACAAAGTTATCTACTTCGTCAGTCATACTTTGCAAGGTGCTGAAGTAAGATACCAAAAAATAGAAAAGTCGGTCTTGGCAATCTTGAAAACGGCAAGGAGACTCAGACCATAATTTCAGAGTTTTCAAGTCAAAGTAAAAACTGATATCCCGTTAAGACAAATATTGCAAAAGCCATATTTATCAGGGCGCTTAGTCAGTTTGTCAGTAGAGTTGTCAAAGTATGATATCCAATACGAGCCAAGGGGAACCGTCACAATTCAACTCTAATTCATTTTGTGCCGGAGGTGACTCCTTCAGAAGGCGAGGGAGTGGACAGCGAATGAATTATATGTCGATGGATCGTCAAATGACATTGGAAGTGGGGCGGGTGTTACCATTGAAGGCCCGGACAAAATGACGATTGAGCAATCACTGAAGTTTGAGTTTAGGGAAAACAATAACCAAGCAGAGTATGAAGCTTTAATCGCTGGCTTAAGGCTTGCCATTGAACTGCGAGTCCAAAAATTGTTCATAAAGGGTGATTCTCAGTTGGTGGTTAAACAAGTCAAAGGAGAATATCAAGTGAAAGACCCACAACTTTCTAAGTACTTAGAAGTTGTTTACAGATTAATGATGGCTATCAAAGAAGTTAGGATAGAACATATCCCAAGAAGTCAAAATGAGCGGGCAGATGTGTTAGAAAAATTGGCAAGCACGGGCAGATTGGGAAGTTATCAAATAGTAATACAAGAAACTCTTCCTTGCCCTAGCATTGACTTAGTGGAAATAAAGGTGAAAGCAGTAAAAGCAATAGTCGAAGGCGAGACTTCATGGTTGGAGCCAATCAAAGCTTTTCTCCAAAACCCTCCAAAAGAGGACACTTTGAATACAAGAGAGAAGCGTAGGGAGGCCAGTTTCTACACGCTAGTGGGAAATGAACTATATAGGCGAGGAATAATGTCACAATTACTCAAGTACGTGGACATTAAGGATGCTCAAGGTATCATGGCAGAAGTCCACGACGGTGTGTGCTCCAGCCACATAGGTGGGTTGTCTTTGGCAATCAAGTTACTAAGAGCAGGGTTTTATTGGCCAACGGTAAAGAAAGATTGTCTAGAATACGTCAAAAATGTGTCAAGTGCCAAGTTTTTTCCGATTTGCATAAAGCCCCGCCTGAACAATTAACAACCATGATGGCACCATGGCAATTCGCCATGTGGGGGACGGACATTCTAGGTCCATTCCCAGTGGCAAAGGCGCAAATGAAATACATTGTAGTGGTGGTGGATTATTTCACTAAATGGATAGAAGCCGAAGCATTGACAACCATTACAGTCGCCAAGGTCAGGAATTTTCTATGGCGAAGGATAGTATGCAGATTTGGTGTTCCTATGGCATTGATAATGGACAAGGAGACTCAGTTCACCAGTAATTTGACAAGAGAGTTTTGTGCGGATCTTGGGATTGAAATGAGGTTTGCATCGGTGGAGCATCCTCAGACCAATGGGCAAGCTGAATCAGCAAACAAAGTAATTCTGAATGGTTTAAAGAAGAAGCAAGATGAGGCGAAAGGCCTATGGGCTGAAGAACTGTCAGGCGTCTTATGAGCTTATAACACAACATAGCAAACAAGCACCAAAGAAACGCCATATCGGCTGACCTATGAGACATATGCCATGTTACCTGTGGAAATCGAAAATCAAAGTTGGAGAGTATCAAGGTTCAATGAAGAAGAGAATGAGGAAAACTTGATTTCCAATTTGATCTTGCTACCAGAGGAGCATAGAGAAGCCCACATAAGGAATGAAGCATACAAAGGGAGGATCGCCCGGAAGTACGCAACGAAGGTGGTTCCAAGGACTATGAAGGCGGGAGACTTAGTGCTTCGGAAAAGAACAATGCCCACCAAACATAACAAACTCTCGCCAAACTGGGATGGACCCTTTAGGGTCATATGATACATGGGAAATGGAGCCTATAAGCTAGAACAGTTAGATGGCAAGAAAGTTCCTCGAACATGGAACGCCTCGCACCTGAGGCAATATTTCAGTTAAAAAGAACGAACAAAGAAGTCCCACTCTTTTTTCCTCGAGGAGGTTTTTAATGAGGCGACAAATGTAAAGATTGAGCATATAAGGAAATGGAAAGAGATAGAAGTGTTTCTCCATCACTGATCAATAACATTCTACAACAACTTCAAGAGGATCAATTTCACATTATGGATAGAGGTTAGTACCTCATAACCATTCTTATTATGTGAAGACTATGAAATCTTAAGATCCATCTTCTACATGATTTAGTATGACTAAACTTACAATTTATTGACGGGCATTCTTTTAGTATGCAGATATGTAAAAAATGAAAATGAAAAGCTATTTGAAGGATAGATCCATTAAAACCATGGTTGTTTTGTTAGATTAGAAATTGTTTTCAAGATACAATACAAGAAAGCCTCTAAGTGTAAATTGTATAAAACCTAAAATGGTTCAAAACTAATCATTTTGACTTCTTGATTATAATTAAAATTATTTTTCTAAACTAATTTACTATTTATATAAGTTATTTTTCAGTATTTAAATACATAATTTCATTAAACAATGGAGAAAATATCTACGCCAACTTTGTTTTTGTTACAAAAAGATCTAGAGAAAAAGGATGATGCACTGATATTGTGAAAATTTTTACACCGTCAACCAATCAGATTGAAAGGATGTGCCAGGTTAATTAATGAAATTAAATAAAAAAAAAATTCTCATATCTTCGAAATCCGATTGGTGATATCTATGCCAACTAAATAATCATTTTAAAAAAATTGTCACATAATGAAATTTTAATATAATTATATTTCAGTACTTTATATTAAAATTTTATTATTTACATAACCCTACATTTTGTTTGTAAGTAAAAAACAATTATATAGAATAAACAGTAATTCAAAGTAGTAAAAATTTTATTTAAAAATGACTTAAAAACTATTAAATTTTATATAAAAAATAAAAGCTTATAAAAAAATATAGAAAATAAAATAAAATTGTGAAACATTTAGATCAACAGTGACAAAAGCCACAAATAAATAAAATGATTTCATTTTTACAAAATAAAATCATATACATTCATCACGAAATTACAAGTTTTTGTTTTCTTAAATCTAATTTATTAATTTTTTTCTTTTAATCCATAAAATATCTTTTGATAAAATTAATAAAAATAACACAAATTTTTAAAAAAATATCTGCAATATGAAATATGAAACTGTTGGAGATTGCTATAAAAGGAAATAAAGTCAAAACACAAAGTTTTCTTTTTGGCACTATTTATGTAATTTTCTCTCTTCTATCTTTATCAAAACTAGTGTTTTTTTTACCTGCGCGTTGCACGGGGAATATGTCTATTGTATTTGATACGTAAATTAATACCTTGATTATTAAAAATATATTAAATAACGGATAAAATATGAGTTAGAAATGTTAAGCAAAGTGGACATAAAGACTTTTATTCTAAGCCTGATTGAGACCAACAGGAACTCGTTTCACATTCTTCGTGAATATGAAAACAATAGCATAAATCATAGGTATAAGGAATTACCAACATATTAATCTTAAAAAAAAAGAATGTGCTAGTAGTACAAATCAGGATTGTGAAAGATAAAACATAAAGTATGACATTATTGTGTTTATTCCAAGTCATCCAAGTTTGAGTCAACATTGTAGGGTACCTAAAGAACTTCTGCAAATCACAGCGAGTAGAGGTCATCAAAAGAGAAATACACAGGGAGAACCACATATTGCATTCGTCCTCACTTTCTACAACCTGTTCAAAGATGCAATACTTCTTCGTGAGAAAAATCACACATTACAAAACCACAGGTAAAGAGGCTCATTGTTTAAAAGTAAAAGAGACATACCAAAAAAACGTACTTCAGTCAGGTGGTTCAGGGCTAGCGCCACCACCCACATACTCAAATCCTTGTATCAACCTCTTTAAACTACAACAGAAAATAAATAGAAAATTCAGGGCTCGGCCCACTTATCATAGTAGATTACAATAACAAAAAACTCAAAGCAAACTAATTAATACAGAAATAGAAAAATATAACACTAAAGATTCGAATAATCAATTCACAAAAACCCTTAAATTAAGAAAAATTCACTGTTACACAAAAACCCCAAACTCCAATTCATGAACTGTGTCTAATCTACGTAGTTTCCACCCAGGGGCGGATCCAGACCTACTATATCAGTGTGGTTAAACATAAAGAAATCATATGCTAAATATATTGAAAATTTTTTTTTGAACAAGAGAAATATTATAGATAAAACCATGAGAGAAAGTTTCTCATGGAAATAGAAGAGTTTACAGTCCAAGAAGGACTAGGCTTACAACGAAATATAACAAAAGAAACAAAGTGAAAACAACAGTACAGTAAAGAAACAAGAACAATAAAACAGGGAAAATACAATAGGAAGACAACAATCTATACTACACTAATAGTGGAGGCCGAAAAATAGGAGGTGCATGAGAAATCCACAACAACACATAGCAGGTTACAGCAAAATTTCTTCTAATGAATCTTTTGAGTAGCTTGCAAAGTGCTGAGTGAAGGTTTTTCCGTTTATTATAATTTATATGTTTGAGTATATTCTTCTTTATATATGTATTGTATTGGATGATATGATGAGCACAATAATTTGAGTAAACATTAATTTCATGATAGATATGAACAACAGACGCAGTATCAAATACATTCAAGAAGATAATAGAATGAAAGCAACACACAATTGTGAGAGCAAATAATTTTTTTTTTTAAAAAAAAAGAAAAAAAAAATTGGTGTGGCTCCGTCCATGTTTCCACCACTCCTCACATCAGCAACTGCATGGGTTGTATGACAGCAGTTTCTCAAGCATTCCTTCTCACACTGTTTGACTCTAATACAAAGATTTCAAAGATTTTTGATATGAACCCAACATGTAACGCAAAAATAAGAAAATGCTCAAGCTTTTACTTAGCACATGTATAAGAATGATAAGAAATAAGAAATAAGACTGCATTTGACACCAAATTTTGACCGGGCCTATCAGCATAAAACACTTCTGATATTTTCTGTGTGATAATCAACACTAGAGTACAATAGTGCTACTAATCAAATCGCGTAAATCCGATTCACATCATAAGTTACAAAAATCAAAGGCACATTTCAGTCAAGTGAAACAAAAAAATGATGTAATGCCCCTCATGTGAACACCCCAACAAATTATTCATATATGTGAGAAAAGAATAAAATAATTCTCCCATCCAAAGTCAAAATTCCCCCCATCGAAAATAATTCTATCAATAAGATCAACTATCAAGTATCAAGACAGGTTAATTCATAAGTTTTGTAATGTCAAAAGTAATTGTGGTTACTTCACCAATGAATATACTAAAAATCAATTTAAATTGAACTTAAGGAAATATATAAAGCAAAGTAAGACATGTCACCCAATTGGCGTACTAAAACATGATTGATTATATGTAAAGCTGATGAGTTTGACCCTTAAGAATGAGCTAGACATGCTCATGAAGATTAAATATGAGCTATTCATATGCTTTCATCAATTTGAGTGACATGTGCATCATAAAAAAAATCATCAACCCTGCTTCTTCGTAAGAATCAAAACTGGAATCGGATCGGGAATATTGGCTACGTTTCAGACCCTAAAGAATCACAAAGAGTTTTAAAGGAAAAAAACTTAATCAATTTTTGAAATCAAAAGAACGTAATCACAATATGCACAAAAATCTTCGAAGGAGGAAGACGCAATCTTAGATAATGAGGGAAAATCTTTTAAAATTTTAATATTTTATGAAAAAGTTTCTCATATTTAAAATTACCTTTAAAAAATCGGTTTCAAGATTTGTTATGGAAATAAACTTTAGGTGAAGAAAAAGTTTATTTTTAGAGTATTAATTAAATTCTATAATATTTTTATAGAATTTTCGGATTTTTATTTAATTCATAATTTCATGAGTTTTTATTGTGATTTGGTAGATTTTGATAGTTTTTATTAATACATTTTATGGTATTTTTTGGTTTTTTATTTAATCTAGGTAAATCTTAGATAATTAGGGCAAATCTTTTAAAATCTTAATATTTTATGAAAAAGTTTCTCATATTTAAACATAAAAAACCATCTAACAAATTGACACGTGGAATTATTTTTATGAAAATTAATCTGGTTCTGCCACATCACTAAATGAGTCTGATAGAAGTTCTTCTTTTCTATTATATATTGATGATATTGATATTAATATTAATATTGGTATTGATTGATTAAAGAACCTCAAAATCTACTTTTTTTTCACACATTTTTCTCTACTCATTTTTTCTCTTATTTATTTATCTCTTTTCAATCTTTATTTTAAATCAAACAGATGCTTCTCATTTCGGACTACGTATGTATGTATGATATGTTTGGATACTTTTTTTGGCCTTAATATGTTTCGATACTAATCATGTTAAAAGAAGATTACATTTTTCTTGTTATTATTACCCCAAATTCCACTGCAAAATTAATGGACTTGCATTTTCAACTTCCTACTGTTAAAAAAAAAAAAAAACTTCCTAGATGGGCTAGTAGTGGTGCTTAGGTATTAACCCTCTTGTGAAGAAGTCCTAGTAATGAAGTTTTACCAGTAAAGTGATAAAATCACAATATGATTATAGGTGAAAAAAAGTAACTGAATTAATCAAACATGGTTGCTTCGGTTTGGTTTTTTAGGAAAATGTTTCCAAAGGTAAACCAAACCAAATCAATAACCCTAGCTGGAATACCACGTAATCAAAGCACAGCTTCACAGAAAACTCAGTCAGCTCCTATCAGATCCGCAGGGACACATGTCATAGTCAAGATGTTACAACATCGTGTCCGACATGTTGGCACAAACACACTTAGTTAAAATGCTGACAATCATGAACAAAGGAACAACACTTTCAGTTTCGTCTTGGGAGCTGTGACACTTCCGTTTGGTATGTGGATTAGAGCGGGTTGGGTGCCCTATCCCACCAGCTTCCTTTCGTTAATATTACAGACACCAGGTTGCGTCTTCGAGACCTGATTCAAGGCAACTAGTGGAATCTTGAACGGGCCTATACGGAGATGCCTCCCATCTACAGAGATAAATTGAACCTGATTGCTCCAGTGCTTCGAGAGGGAGGAGCTGACCTTTGGATTTGGGATGGAAATCCGACAGGGTGCTACACCACTAGGGACACATATGCCTGGCTCCATGCCTAGGATCATCCGCAGGCTCCATCAGGGATGTGGAACTGGATTTGGAAGCTTGCGGTCCCTGAGAAGTTGCGTTTTTTTATCTGGATTATCTGTCATGAATCTTTGCATGTTAATACTTATCGATTCAGGTGCAATTTGAGCCATGACTTGCGGTTTACCCGATGCTCAGGAGGGGAAGAAACGATCCTTCACTGCATGCGGGATTTCCCTCATTCGAGGGAAATCTGGCTTCGTTTGAGAATCTTGTCCAGAGATGATTTTCTGCAGCAAGGTCCCAGAAGATGGGTCACTAAACTAGCTCGAAGCAACTGCAGAGTTCAACTTGTGGTGGTGTTGTGGGGCATTTGGAGGTGGCGAAACAATATGTTGTTTGATCCTTCTCCTGGGACACTGCAGGAGGCTTGGCGAAACAATATCTTGTTTTATATTTTAAAGAAAGGTTCGAATAAATGTGATAAAATCCGTATAACTCCCATTTTTTTATTTAGGAGTTAGAGAAATGAAAAGAAATTTTATTTTTGGTAGATAGAAATGAAAAGAAATTGGTATAAAGCATTATGGACTTGGGCCATGTAAATTATTTAGTGGCTGTTTGAAGTGTAGTTGCTTTTTTATTTGTCTATTTTATTAAAAAGCCCAACAAATAACTGCCTACAATAAACACTAGTTTTATTTATAAAAAAAAAGACTAAACCCTATTCTCTCATCTGCTCAGCCACGCGATTATCACACAAGGTTAGATTTGACATGTGAATTTTTTGCTCATCATATTATATTCTGTTCCTTTCGTTGAACTTTAATTTTCCAATTAAGCTTTCCTTTTAGTATTCTCATTTTTCTGTTTTGTGTCTTCTTTTTCAGTCACCATGTTAGGTTCATTGGGCATGGAGATTGAAGCTGGTATGTTCTCGGTTCCCCAAACAATCTGCAATATTTTGTGCTGCATATGTGGAATTCCGATGCAACCGAACGCTGCAAACATGTGTGTCAAGTGTTTAAGCTCCCAAGAGGACATCACAGAGGGGCTCCAAAAGCAAATCAAAATCTATCACTGCCCTGAGTGCGAGAGTTACTTGCAGCAACAACCAAAAACTTGGATCAAATATCTTCGTTTGGAATCTGATGAGCTACTCAAATTCTGCTTGAATATGTTGAAGAAGAAATTGAGTACCAACAAAGTGAGGGTGGTGGATGCTCGTTTCATCTGGACTGAGCCTCACTCCAAGAGGATTAAGGTCAATGTCAAGGTTCAGAAAGAGGTTCTGAATGGGGTGATTCTTGAACAGTCTTACCTCGTCGAGTATGTTCAGCTGGAACACTTGTGTGACTCTTGCACCAGGTTGGCGGCTAACCCTGATCAGTGGGTTGCTGTTGTGCAACTCAGGCAACATGTTTCGCATAGGCGAACCTTCTTTTATTTGGAGCAGTTGATTCTCAAGCACGGTGTTGCGGCCACGGCTATAAGAATCAAACAAATGGATGAGGGCATTGATTTCTATTTCTCCAACAAAAGCCATGGTAACAAGTTTGTGCAATTTATACAGAAAGTAGCCCCTATAAGGAGCAATGGTGATAATAGGCAGCTTGTTTCTCATGATACAAAGAGCAACACCTACAACTACAGATATACTTATTCTGTTGAAATTAGCCCCATTTGCCGTGAGGATTTAATATGTCTGCCTCATCATGTTGCTCTAAGTTTGGGAAATATTGGCCCATTGGTGATTTGCACTAAGGTTACCAACAGCATTGTTCTGCTTGATCCATTCACCTTGAGACACTGTTCCTTAGATGCCAATCAGTATTGGGGAGCATCCTTCAAGTCTTTACTTACTAGTAGACAGCTAGTGGAGTATGTGGTCCTGGATGTGGAGGAGGTTGTGCCATCTGAGGTGGTTACTGTTGGTGGCACGAAATATGCCTTAGCTGTTGTTGAAGTGGCTCGTGTGTCAGATTTTGGAAAGAATGACACAATATTCTCCATCAAGACTCATCTTGGCCATCTTTTAAATCCTGGTGATTATGCTCTTGGTTATGATCTATATGGGGCTAATTGTAACAACATTGAATTGGACATATACAAAGGTGACCTTCCTCATGCAATTTTAGTAAAGAAGAGTTATGAAGAGAAGCGCTTGAAGAAACGTGGGAAGCCTCGTTCATGGAAGCTTAAATCACTCAACATGGAGGTTGATGATAAGGGTAGAATTGACCCAGACAAGATGAACTCAGAATATGAACAATTCTTAAATGATCTGGAAGAAAACCCTGACCTGAGGTTCAACCTATCACTGTACCAAAATATAGAGTTCCAACCATCAGAGATGGCATCTGTGACTGATGGGGAAGAGCTACCTTCTGTTCCATTGGAGGAGTTATTGGCTGATCTTGAGCTGGGCGAGGATGAAGATGAGGAGGACTTCATGATGGAATAAACAATAGCAGCTCTATCATAACAGAGAATTTTATGAAACTTGGTATTATTTACTTTAATGGTGTTTTTCATATTTGTTTTAATTTGTAATGATGGGGTGAAAGTTGCGTTGGGAAACTTTGTGACTATTTTAGTCAAGTTCTGGATTGGTCTGTAATGCTCTCTTTATTTTATTTTTATTTATCTTGCTCTTGGACCTGTTTTATTATGGCAAGTTGTTCCCTTATTTTGATTATGGCCTGATGTGCTTTTCTTGAGTATGGACAAGTATTATTATTGCCTAGTTTTTGTTATTGATCATCATTTTATTATTTGTTTAAGATTAGCTTATATTATTATTGCCCAGTTTTTGTTATTGATCATCACTTCTGACAGCCACTCCTAAAGTCACAATGCATGTTTTCTATAAGTTCTGACCCTCAGAATTAGAAGTGTTTGTCTTGGAACTGGGGTTTCAGATTCTTGACTTCTAGCTGAGCACCCAAGTAGCCTCCCTCCTCAATGTCAAAACTGCCAAGCCTATTTTTAATTTTTGTTCACAGAAATTTAAAATATAATTACTTTAACGACCCTTATTTTAAAACATATTTGCTTCATTGGTTAGAAACTCTCATGTCAGTATTAACATTTCTACAGAAGAAATTGGTTTAATGAGAAGGGCTTTGAAGGTTCTTAATGGTATCATTGTTTCAATCAGTGAGTGAAAGGGCGAAACAATTTGGTGGTGGAGATCATTTTGTTTCTGGCATATAGTTGAAGGCATGGGCAATTTATTTGATCTGGTCTTTCTAGTAATGGTAGAGAATAAAAGGTTGGGTACTGTCATGTTTTGGGGGGCTTTACTAAATGGCAATACCTTTGGCTCTGTTTATTGGGGGTGTAACAAGAATTACAATGTTCATTTTGCTTCTATGGTATTCTAGTAGCAGCTGCGTCTGCTATTTTTCTTCTAAGGAAACGTCACACCAAAAATCCCAACCCTCGATATTCGATAGTAGATGATGATATTTCTGTCCAATAAAATGTTTTCCCACCTATTCCCCATAGTTTCGCAGGGACACAAAATTAAGTTATGAGGGGATTTGATCCCCTCTATTCCCCTCCCCTCCATTCCCCTATAACCAAACAATATATGTAAGTTTCACTGTTTCAATACTCAACTAATTGTAATTGTAGTCAGTCAGTTGAAACCTCAAACCATAAATCCTTCTCTTACACAACCTAAAGATGGAAAGCCTGAAGTGTACTCTGACTCTCACATAAACCTCAAGCAAGATCTTCTTTTATAACTAGCTACTACCTACTAATTGACATATAAAGAGGCAGATTTAACCACACATACAGCCAGATAGCACGAGATAAATGGACAAACAAAACAATATATTTGTTATCTTGCATACATGCCTAATTAAGATGATTTGATCAAAGCAAATGAACATCATGAAACATGCATGAGAACGGAGATGATTTGATCAGAGCAATGAGCATAGTGAAATGAAAATTAGAAATTTAATAATATTAATACCTGACGTTAGTGAGACCAATGTTACAACAATAATGATAGTTGAACTTGAAGGGAGCAAGCGCGTCCCTGTAAATTGTTTGCTGGATAGGGATGCCCATGGCCTTGGGATCTCCCACCAATGCCTTAGGTGGGATCCCCACTCCCACCGACACTCCCACAATTAAGTATATAATAAGGGCATTTATGTAATTTTTCTATAGCGGATGCGGATATCCGCCTCGCCTTGTTTTCGAACGGATATTTAAATTTCATAATTCAGCCTTATAATTTAAAGGAACCACATGCCATGAATTAGAATTCATGAGCTAGTATACTTCTCAAATTCTTCACCTTAGAATTTGGTGAGATTAATGTGAAAGTAAGTAATGTGCTTACTCGAGTGTTTTTCGAGAGAAATTTTTGTGTGAGTTCTATAATTGATTTTTTAAAAAGGTAAACAAATTGCATTGCAAGTTGCATCTTGGATGTAGCCTTCTGGCGATGCAAAGGTAAATAAGGATAAATCTATAGTTCTCTAACTCTATCCTTTTAATTTCTAAATTTGGCTTATATTTGGTTTGAGTATTTTGCAATCTTAGGGTTCTTTGGTTGATCATATTTGTGTATCAAGATTCACATGAATTGAGTTGTATTCATTATTTCTTTAATAAACATGACCAGTGTTGTTAATTGCGGATGGCGGTTCATGGCGGAAAGCCAAAATCCCGCCATATGATGGAATATGGCGGGATGTGGCGGAATATGATGGAATATGGCCGCCATATGGCGCGATATCGGCCATGGCGGAAACCCAACAAACCGCCATGAGGAACTGCCATGGCGGCGCCATGGCAGATATTTGTTAACACTGATCATGACTTAATTACTAGTTGATTGCATTTCCGTTGTTGTGATTACTGATTCGTTTTGAATTTTTAGTTACGTAACCTGAAACTGGGCATGAATAACGGATTATTACATTGTCGGTAACAAATTACCAATGAACAATAACAAATTACATAAAGTTTCTTTGAAATTTTTCGAATTTGCACATACCTAATTCACCACCTTTTAGGTATTTCATCTTAGTGTTTACATAAATGCACCTAAGCTTACCCCTTGGTAATCGCATGATTAAGAACATTTGTTTTCTTGAAAATTTTATTCTATATTGAGATACTGCAAAAAATCATCATCAAGGAACAAAGTTCCACCCATGGTTTTCAAAGAACATACATAGAGAATAGATGTGGCTCAAGATATTTACTATTGAAACTAGATATTATACCCGTGCGATGCACGAGTTTGTTTTCAACATTTTTAACATAAAATAATAATGATTATAGTTTAAATTATTACATAAATATTAAAATAGTTTTTATTTTAAAATAAATAATAATAATTTCCCTAAACCATTTCAATAATTTCAAAAAAAAATACTTTTCAATAAATAGTATTGGAGTTCTCTTTGTAAATAATTAATATTACTCAAATTTAATAATTAATATTTAATAATCAGCATTGGATCATTTTTAAAATTTAATTAATTAATTATTTAATAATGTGAATTTTTTTTTTTCGAAAGCAAAAGATAATAAAATTAATGAGGAAAAAAGTCAAGATATACAGCCCGCCTCAATAGGAAGCAAAAGACCACAAAAAAAACACCCAATCCAACCCAAAAAACAATCATCTACCAACCCTGATAAGCCCTTAAGAAGAAAAGAAAAACCCAAAGCCTAAAGCCTGCCACCCGAAAGAGCAAGAAACAAAAACCCAAAGCCCATAGAGGTCCCAAGAACAAAGGCACAACCCACAAAACTATCACAAGGCCCCTAAAAAACATAATTAAGCAAAAAAAATTTAATGACATCAAAATAGTTGTTTTACCATTTTTTTACTTTTTACCGAGAAAACCATTTTTTGGGAAGGGCGATCACAATTTCCGAATCAGGTTTACACATGTTAAAATAAATTAATTTCATCTTTTTCAACTATAATAAGATATAAATTAAGTATTATGTAGTAAATTTATATTTATTCAACTTTGGTCATAACGTTTTTTCTCTATTAACCTTGCTCAAAATCGTTTTTACTAATATATAATAAGATCGTAAAATTATATTGGGATTGTTTCTTCAAATAAATCACACATATGTTATAGTTAATAGTAAATACCTTATAGCTTCATTTTTTTAATTTAAATAATTTTATCTAAATTATTTATTGATAACATTATTTTGTCATTAATCAAGTTTATTTTTAGTTATTTTTCCCTAATGCAAAATTCAAGTCAATTTTTATGTTTATGAATATTATTATTCAATTTAGATAATTGAATTAATTTTGAAAATACAAATTTTTTCAGTTTTTAATTTTATTATTTAATATATTAATTACGAAGAAATTTGCTATGGCTTCCTTTATTTTACTACAAAGGTAGGAAGATTTTACTGCTTAATGCATTTAACTAATTTTTTATGATAATTAGATTAAAAAATAAATGACTATGACTAAAATATTTTAAAAAAATATTTGTGTATCTAATTAAATATTTTATCAAATCGTTGTATTAACTCGTATTAACCTTCCTACCTTAAATAAAAGTGTGGTTTTTTTTATATTAGAGTGTCTTGTTCATTTTTCTTCACTCTTTTTTAGAGAACTAAAGTGTTAAGTTTCAGGAGTCTTTTGTCATGTTCTATTATACCTTATACAACAAACATGAAAATCAATTGACTTACTAATTGATCTAAAAAATGTATTGATGAGTTTTTAGTTTAGTTTAATGTATATATAATACAAAGAATTTTTTGTTTTTTTTGTTGTATTTATAATAAAATTTCAATTGAATTATACATTTTAGTGGGTAGTTAAATAGCTAATGACATGTTCTAGAAGAAAGTAAACATGTCATACAGGGGAGATTGCATATTAAGGCAGTGGAGGTTCAATCTAAGTATCTTGGCTTACCGGCTTTTGTGGGAAGATCAAAGACTCAAGTTTTTAACTTCATTCAAGAGAGAGTATGGAAGAAATTGAAAGGGTGGAAGGAGAAGACTCTATCTATGGCAGGGCGGGAGGTGTTAATTAAATCTGTAGCCCAAGCTATCCCGACTTATATTATGAGTTGTTTCTCTTTGCCCATGGGTTTGTGTCATCATATAGAGAGTATGATTAGTAGGTTCTGGTGGGGGAGTAAGCAAGGGGAGAAGAAGATTCATTGGGTTAAGTGGGACTTTCTTTGTCAACCAAAGAACGATGGTGGAATGGGTTTCAGAAGTTTTAAAGCTTTTAACGATGCTCTCCTTGCAAAACAAGGGTGGCGGCTGGCCACATGCTCAGATTCCTTGGTATATAAATGTCTAAAAGCGAGGTACTTTCCCAGAACAAATTTCCTTGATTCATCGGTTAGTACTTTGTCAAGCTACACATGGCGCAACATATATCAAGCATCTTGGGTAGTTAAAAATGGGTCTTTCTGGCGAATTGGTTCAGGGTTGGAGGTCAAGATTTGGGACACGAATTGGCTTCCAAATCAACAAGGTTATAAGGTCTGGTCCCCCAAGCCTGATGGGTGTGTGTTCTCTCATGTTTTTGAACTGATAAACCATGCTACTGGATCTTGGATAAATGATTTAGTGCAGCAGATTTTTCTACCTTTTGAGGCAATGCAAATTCAGCGAATTCCTCTAGATGGTGCACGGGAGGATAATCTGGTCTGGGTAGCCACGCAGAATGGTTTCTTTTCAGTGCAGTCAGCATACCGTTGCATCAGAAAATGGGAGCTACAGGATGTTGGGTCTTCATCAGCGACCACAAGGGTTATGGGACTTGAAAGTGCTTCCTCGCTATGGTCACTTTTTATGGAAGGTATTGAAAGGGATAGTCCCGACGCGTCAACGATTATGGAACAGAGGTGTTCGTTGTCCGCTGTTTTGTCCTCGATGTGAACAGATTGCAGAATCAGCGGAGCATGCTCTAAGGGATTGCCCATGGGCCAGAAGAGTGTGGTTTGCATCCCCCTTGGGCTTCTCATGGCAGGGTGCTATGAGTCAAACTATGAGTGATTGGTGTCGGGATTTGATTGTAAATGCTCCAAAGGATGTTGGGGAAATGTTTGCGGCCATATGCTACCACATTTGGCGAGCTCGTAATCTGCTATGTTTTGAAGGCCGGGAGAGCTCAGAACAAAATGTTGCTGCAAAGGCTATGGGGGATTTAATGGCGTATCAGCTAACACAGTTGCAGGTTCATCAAAGTTTGGAGGGGCAGCCTCAGAAAGCCCAACAGATATGGAAAGCACCATCCACTCAGCAATTGAAGATCAATGTTGATGCCTCAGGGACTGGCTCGGAATGGGGGTTGGCGGTGGTGGTGCGAAATCACTTTGGTAATGTAGTGGCTGCTGGTACAAGGGCTCTCATGGCTGAATTGGGAGCTGAATATGCAGAAGCCTGTGCTATTAAATTTGGAATTGGGTTTGCTTTGGAACACGGTTTTAATGCTGCAACTGTGGAATCAGATTGTAAAGGTGTAGTGGATGCTATTGCAAGAGGTGGTTCTCATGGCTCATATCTGGGCTCTGTCTTAAAAGATATAATTGA